>NC_052957.1:10334237-10634237 GCF_013358895.1 Oreochromis aureus | reverse complement strand
ATGCAAATATTTAATGTGGGACCACACATGTGAAGAGAACAGCTGCGAATTCTCTTGGGGGAAAAATGTTGTTTAAAATTTGTTTCAGTGTCTTGAGTGATCTATTGACCAACAGTTGCAGCTCTAATAACAGTCCATTATTAATTCTATGTGGAGCATAACAAGGGAATGAAATCAGTTTGGCGTTGTGGTAAATGTTGAAACACAATGCAAGTTCTTACATGTTTACTTTTCCGAAGAACATTACTTGTTACTTGTGTGTCAAGACATTTAAATCATCTGATCGACAAACTCGGTTTTGGTGTTTTCTGTTAAGATGGAAATATTGCGAAAGCCTGAACGGACACTGATGTTTAGAGTATCTTCTTGCAGATTTGAAAGGGGAAGCAAAAAAAAAATTGTCAGAAATGCGGTAAAGTCTTCAGGCAGTCCAGTGTGATTATCTTTTGAGACTTACAAGCCACCACTATAGGTCGCTACATCATGTCTGTTCAGTCCTTGTTTTCTGTAATTATTTAATAATTTCTAGATGTTTAATGAGCTGAACAATAAATTACAAGACTCTACAACAGTTTTTGAGCCACTCCTCAATATTTTGCTTTACTTCAAAGGAGTCTGACATTCTTGTGTTTTTTTTTTTAAAAAAAAAAGGTGATCTTGAGCAATAGTTCTCCAGGCGTTCTGAAGGTCTTTCAAATGTTTTATTTGAACATTGACTGCTCGTTAATTCACATTCAATCTGATCTTTGAACTTGAGTATTTTTCAGAGGAATGTTTTTTTGTTTGTTAAGCCACTTAACACTGACCTATGACATTCATTCATTCATTCAAGAATAAAAGACACCAAAACCAGTCTTGTGCCTGCACATAGACAACTTGGCACGTAACCAATTTTAAATGATATCTTTAGACCCCAAACCACATAATTTGTTCCAATTTGTTTAGTTGAATTTATTAAAAAAAGAACAACAAGGTGATTCCCAAAGAGCCGTTAGTCAGATATCTGAACGCAATATCCTTACACAGTACTTTACATATGCGAAATAATATATTATGATATGAGGTCTATTTAGATCATTAGTTCTTTTGTTGGCAGTTTTCATTCAAAGCAGCATCCACTCAGTCACCGTTTGACATCTTTTTCAGGGCCAAGTACATCAGCACGGAGTTGGGGATGCGGGAGCGTCTGTTCGTCGGGGTCATGACCTCCAAAAACACCATTAGCACCTTAGGTGTAGCTGTGAATCGCACCATCAGCCATCATTTGGACGCTGTGATCTTCTTTACTGGCTCGCGCAGCCGCAAAATCCCTCACGGCATGTTTGTGGTTTCTCATGGAGACGAGAGGCTGATATGGAACATGTTCCAGACCATCAAATACATTTTCGACCATTACATCAATGAATACGACTGGTTCTACTTTGTCCAAGATGACGCCTACACTGAAGCCGACCGGATCAAAGCCCTGGTGGAGCACTTGAGTATGGATCGAGAACTTTACATGGGCAGGCCTGAGGAGTTCATAGGTGGGGCGATGGAAGGGAGGTACTGCTATGGAGGGTTTGGGTACCTCCTGTCACGTAGCTTGCTGCTACGACTCCAGCCCTTCCTGGAAAATTGTAGGAACGACATCCTGAGTGCCCGGCCTGATGAGTGGCTTGGACGATGCATCATCGATTACACCAGCATAAACTGCGTTGGCGAATATGAGGTAGGTTGAGAAGGGGATTTAGAATCCTATGACCCTATAGACTTCTATGCAATCTGACATACTGACAGCCAGAAAAGTCGCTGTCTGCTGGCTTTCAGAAGTAATACAGGTTTAAAGCACTTAAATCTACATTTGGGACCCAGAAACGTTTATTCAGTCTTTGAAAGACCAAACACCTTTTTTAATAGTGTATTATTATTTTTTTTGTGTATCAAACCACAAAGAAGACTTGCACAAAGTCTTTCATTCAGAACAGCCACGTGATGGGTCATAGCAGTCATTTTTAAAAACTTTTTTTTAGTTTGTTTTAGTTTAGCCCTCACAGTACAAATCATGCTTTGCCTCTGGGAAAGCACTTAAAACTGATGGACAGCTAGCTATATAAAACTGTAATTACCATGCAAGTACAGAGATGGTATTTGTGTTACAGAATGGTTTGCTAATACCCTTTAGCCTTGCATTTTTTGCATCTCCAGCAGCACTGTGGAATAAGCAAACAGGCAAAGAAAGCACAGCTCAGAGTTCAGCTTAGATTCAATGGCGTGAAAATCCCCTGTGGGTCAACATGCTCTGCTCCTGTAATGTCATTAACATTTAAGGTCAA
This sequence comes from Oreochromis aureus, assembly GCF_013358895.1. Classification (NCBI taxonomy): domain Eukaryota; kingdom Metazoa; phylum Chordata; class Actinopteri; order Cichliformes; family Cichlidae; genus Oreochromis; species Oreochromis aureus. Next base: position 10,631,922 of record NC_052957.1, on the reverse strand, counting down.
ACAAGCTCTGTTTGAGCACCCTTTAGGCGACTGGTTGTGTCATTCAGGGCAGTCTGCTTCACCCATACTAAAGTTTTTGTTTTGTTTGTATTGTTTTCCATACATGTAAAAATCTTTTTAGCTTCCATTTACCCTTACTTGGCCTTCCCCCAAAGCAGGAAACCATCTTGTACCACAGCTGAGAGTGAGTAACTTGGCTATCTTAAGTGCCCTGAGCCAGAATAGCTCCACTAGAGCCCCACCACACTCCCACACCCCCAAGATAAGGGGGAGAAACAGAGGCAAGCTAAAAGGCCTCATATGGCTGAAGAAAACAGCTTGAACACAGACCCAGACATTATTTTTTTTTTCTGCTAAGAAAGAGAACACTGATGACAATTAGGCTCAGTGAATGCTTCACTAAGTCTTCAGCTACAGGGTGTAAGTTGTTGGCAAACATTTCCAACAGAATTGTTTCACTGCTCAGTTAAGCATTGTCTCTGTTCTTTGTTCTTTTAATAGCTTGATCAGATTGGGTTCACTTTTTTTAATCACTCAAGCTCCTTAGGTGGTTACTTTGTTTTCGGCTTAAGTGACTATGTCTGTAAGTGGGATTCTGCCGCCTGTGTCAGTCACTTCTGTTAGTTTCCTCCCTTTTTTTTTTTTTTTCCCTTCAAGCCTGTTACTAAAGTGAGAGACACTGTTAAGAGTGCCCAAAATAAACACATCCCTAAAAATGACCAAAAGTCTAACTGTAAAAATCTCCAGTTATATAACCGTCTTGTTTTATTTAAACAAAAAAAAAAAAAAAATCTGTCTACATTTCACTGTGCAATTATGGTCAGCCTTGCAGCAGAGACGAGCACAAGATGCTGCCTAGATGGCATGTCATGTTTGTTTGAATGAAAGCAGCGCTGCATAACAGCTGACAGCTTGGAATAACACTAGGCGTGTTTGTGTCGTCGCACCTCATGAAAGGACCTGTGTGATTCCTTTCAGGGGCTTCACTACCACCATTACGAGTTGGCAAAAAACTCTGATCCAAGCAAAGAACAGAGTGAAGAGTTTAAGAAAGCCCTGACCGTCCATCCAGTGTCTGACCCGGAGCAGATGTACCGCCTGCACAGATTCTTCACTGAGATTGAACTCCAGAAGACTTATGATGAGATTGCTAAGCTGCAGGTAAGCTGATTTTCAAGTGTCGCAAATCACCCATGGATCAGTCACAAATAAAAACCTGCCTGCTCTCTGCTTTCCTCTATTGTTGGCACAAAATACCACAATTTCAGTGTAGTACCAGCTGGGTTAAATGTGTCTATTTTAACACTTATTGTGTTTCCACAGGCAGAAATAAAGAATGTGAGTGTTGTTGCTTTTGAGGGGAACCGAAGCGCCCAGTGGCCAGTGGGGATCAATCCTCCTTTTGAACCAAAGTCTCGGTTTGAAGTTCTGAAATGGGAATACTTCACAGAGGAGGAGATTTATTCGTGCATCGATGGCTCTCCCAAGTGTGAGTTGCGCGGCATTGACCGCATGGACGTGGCGGATGTCATTGACACCGCCATTGGAGAGCTGAACAAGAAGTACATGCCCACTATACACTTAAAGAAGCAGCAACTGATTAATGGCTACAGACGCTTTGACCCCATTAGGGGGATGGAGTACACCTTAGACCTTCAGCTGGAGGCTGTTAATCAGAAAGGTCACAGCCGCTCCATCACAAAGAGGGTTCATCTGGTGCGACCTTTGAGCCAGATAGAGATCATTCCCATGCCATATGTCACTGAAGCTACAAGGGTCCACATTATTATACCGCTTACTCTGCAGGACCGGAGCTACGTCGATCACTTTCTTGAAGTCTTTGCCTCGAATGCCTTTGAGACCAGCGAAAATGCAATCCTAACCTTCCTGTTTATTTATGACCCAGTGGAGGCCCAACAAGTTAGCCAGAATGATATATTTGCCAGCGTGAAGTCTCAGATAACCGTTTATGAACGCAAATACCCTGCGGTGAAAATCCCGTGGATCAGTGTTAAGACGGAAACGCCATCCCAGATCAAATTCATGGACATCATCTCAAAGAAGCACCCCGTCGACACGCTCTTCTTCCTGGCTGAAGTCAGCACAAACATCAATTCAGAGTTTCTGAATCGCTGTCGCATGAATGCCATAAACAATTGGCAAGTATTCTTCCCCATTCATTTCCAGGAGTACAACCCCGACGTGGCTTATCACAACCAGCCACATCCAGACACAGTTGATCTGGTCAAGGACGCGGGCCTTTTTGACCGCAGGTCGTTTGATGAAGCGTGCTTCTACAACTCGGACTACATGACGACGCGCAGTCGGATGGTGGCGGATGTCCAAGAAAATGAGGAGATTCTAGAGAACATGGATATCTACGAAATGTTCGTAAAGTATTCAGGTCTGCACGTATTCAGGGCAATAGAGCCAGCGTTACGCCAGCAATACCGTTATGAAGTCTGCAATCCAAGACTCAGTGAGGACATCTATCACAGATGTGTTCAGAGCAACTTGGAGAGCATCGGTTCTCGCTCCCAACTTGCCATGCTGCTTTTTGAGCAAGAGCAAGGAAACAGCACTTAAAAATAGCGGTGAAACCTGTGCTCCTGCACGTTTGCTGAAAAGTCTTTGGATCCAGGCTTGAATTTAGGGTGAAGAGGGCAAACGTTGTCCCACCACCCATCGCTTAAACTTTTTACCTAAGTACAACCCCTGCTTAGGGGTGTAGGTGACTTTTAGTCACCAGGTCAGGTAACACAAGTGATTGTCTCTGTCTTCCTGTGTGCATTAAGGGCAGTTTGGATATATGAATGCAGTACACTCCCAATGAAACCTTTTCATATAGTTTTAATGATCGCGTCAAGCAGGCTTTGACCACTAGAGGGCAGAAACTTTGCAGTATTGACTTTATTATGGTTAAGACGTCCAATGCATCCAGTGGGATTTTTAACCTTGATTTTGGCTCGCAACACTTGGATGTAATACTTTGTATTCAAAATTGTCAAAAGCAACAGGCTTATTTGAGCTGATGTACTGGCTACAGCTGCTCAACCAAACGAACCAAAACAAGTTGCAAAAACCTTTAGTATGTTGTTGCTTTTTCAGTGGGAATGTCCTTTAATTTAATGTCGGTATCAAAGGTATTTTAAAGCGGAGTACTGGTAACCTATGTGTCCCTTCACACGGGGGCACTGAAGTGTTGCACTTTGGTAAATACTCAAATCAGTAAATATCAAAAGTGCATCTTTGCATATGTGCCTTGACAAAAATGACTCCACGAGGTAATGTACATCTATATATTTTTTTAGATTTATGAATAAAATCAATAACGCTTTGAATAAATGGGAGGTGTTACCTTTCAGTGTGCATGAAGCCTGATACAGCGGACAAGTTGGTTATCGTAGAAATGTAACGACACCAGCTATCCACAGGCTGCACATGTGCCTCAAAGCAGGGAATGGAGCTTCTGAGAAATCGCTGCTGGAACTTTTATGTAATAGTTACAGACTTTTATTTTTATGTAGGCCAGCATTGTGTTTTTAAGTTATTCAGAGGTTGTCTACTTGTAAGTTTTCCAAGAAAACTTGCTTGCATGAGGCAGTAGACGAGGGCGAGGGCTCATTATTAAATGCTTGTAGCGATTGCTCAGATTTTTCAAGAGTCCCTTTTGAAATGTACGGTACTTTTTAAATTAGAATTTAATTAGTTTAGTAACAGCTGAAATAAAGAATGTATGAAGACATTTCACCAGGTGTAGGCAGTCTGAGAACTCCAAAAGTTTTTGTTTTTTATTATTTTTAAAGAATTTCAACTGTGTTGTTAAGATATTGTAAGTCACTGGTTGGTGTCATTGTCCTCCCATGCAGTGTGCTCAGTTACACAAATGGCTGCTTTCTCCCAGTTGTAACGCTGCCCAGTGGGAGGTCTTTTCTGGTGGAGGTAGCGGTACTGGACACCATAATGTTGTTGAGTATATTATAATGTGCAATATTACAGATAACACAGCTGAATATATGTCTGATGGAGGACTTTTCATTTGAAAGCAGTGTGTATATCAAAATACTGTACGTGACTCATTCATTCTGTTTGATACGAAGTAAATACACTGTAATTTCTTATGACAAGACCTTTTAATGTATTTTCTCTGACACTAGACACTTTTCATCATCCGGTTTACTTGGAAATACATAAAATCAAGGCAAGTCCTGTTATTTAACTGTAATTGGATTTGATGTATATGTTGGAAACACTACATCCACTTTGGTGGTCCCGAAAGGTGTTTTCTGTATTGTCTGCCATGTGAACACAGACAACTGAGGTCAGATCTTTGCATTCATTTTTTCCCCCGACGCGTCTTTTTCAAGATGAGTCTTTTTTTTACCATGACGGTGCACCAGCTTGTATGAATGTTCGTCTTAATCTTTGAAGAGTACGACGCTAATAATGTGCGTAATTGAAAACGTAATCTTCCAAAAAAAAAAAAAAAAAAAGACCACTGTGAAAGATTGCTGAAAGTGCTGAGATTACAATATGAAGTTATTGTGGTGATCTGCGTCGTCTTTGCCGTCTGCAGACACGAGAAGCCCAAAATTAAAGGAGCGGGCAGATTAATTATCACATCCGTCATCGCTGAGCGCAGTCTCTTAAGTATTTTGTCCATAATTTATTCAATCTGTCGTATCTCCTAAATTATGCAGCTTCTAAACACTTCAGCACTAACAGAGGCTTCCATGACATTTTCTGTACATCTATAAATATTTTATAGACGCTCTATTTTTAAAGTTGGTTTTTTTTTAAAGCTTTATTTACTCTGCAGTTTCCATGTTATTATTTTGTGACAGATTCAAGTATCTTCTATGTCCTTGTGCTTTCAAACAGAAAAAAAAATTCACTTTTGGATCTAGCAAATTATTTAAAATAAAACATTTTTTTCTTTTTCTTTAAAAATTTCCATTGCTGATTGAACCTGTTGGTTTACAATGTTCAGTGCACATGGGTACTTGTAAAACCAAAGCAATATATTTCAATTTAAAAAGTTCATCACATCCAAATGTGTGCTGTAATTACCAATAAGCTGTGAATTGTAAAAAAAAAATAAAAATTTTTTAAATAAAGAATGTTTAAATATGACATTTTGTCCTTTTGTTGTCTGGATTGCTGTGATATAACATTGTTGGCAATGCAGGAACAGAATCCTTTTTGTCCTTTAGGTGTCAGCAGAAGAACGCGTTTACCGTCAGCAGCGCAGGTCCCAGATCAGTAATGGCTACTGGCCGCTACAAGCAGAGGACTGAACGTGTAGAAATCACATTTCTAATATGAATAAGATGGTTTTAATCTCACAGAAATAAGCAGCGTTTTCTCAGCAACATTGCTGCCCACGTTAGACCTTGGGTATTCCTGATGTCTGGGTTGGGTAAAAACAGGGAAAACGTCGCAACCTTAATTACAGCTTTAGTTATTTCAAGGGTCTATATGTACTGCCCTGAGGCATGCTGTAAAACCGCATAACTACAGAGCAGCTGTGAGTTAATTGTAAGCCATTATTTTGTACTTTATTTTATGTTCAATCCCAGGACTTTCTCCTGCCATGTGAGGACAAGGTTGTTTTAAGTCCTCCAGAAAGCAGTAAAAAAATTAAAAAATTAACCCATCACAAAAAACCCCAAACAATTCACCTTTTAACAAGCAGAATTACACATATTTTACCATCTCTATCAATAATCTGAGCTCTCACGCATCGTCTTCCAGGAGTTAGCCTTCGAGATGTCTTTATGCAACCTTAAAGGTCATTAAAAAGGAAACAAAAATGACCAGAGTCTGAAATGCTATTCAACGGTGTGGTTTGTAGGGGAATAAAAAGACGGCATACAGTGAAATGGGATTTAAGAGGCACTGGTTTTTATCTAAACTTTAATAGTCATTGTATTTACCATATTTAACATTTATAAAATGTGTTCTAACAGAAGAAATAATCACAAGATCACACTTATATACAAAATGTAAGCGTTCCTTGTTACTGCAGGGATAGTCCATTTCCATTTCTGTCAGATATAGGATGAAATTTCTCCTTTTGAATTCCTGACAGCTGCTTGCATCACCCTGCACTTATATTTTTCTCTGAGGCCTCAGCTGAAAAAAATAAAATAAAACGAGCAGGAAAATGGCAGATATTCAAAACCTAACATCTGTGGCTAGTGAGATTACATTAATTTTTATGGGTAATGTAATAAGCACACACAGGCTGATTGGTAGTTTAAGCTTTTAAAAACACAGGTAGGTCCCCAGGAACCGTTCGAAAAGGGAGCTTGGAGTAGGAATCCCAGGAATGTGAGCTACATGTTGTTAAGAAGGGAAGTTGTCCCGTCTGCTACAGCACAGACCTGCCGCCCACCGTGTGGTCATGTGGCACCTCACACAGGCTGCTGCTGTAAAGTTATCTGTGTTTTTCGATGAATGCAGAATTATCTGAAGTTGTGTTTTGCAGTGAACCTAAACACACCGTCTTCAGGATTAAAAAAGTCTTTCCACATCCACTCCAGGCTTTTCCGTTTAAACAAAACTCTACAGCGATAAAGCAGCCCTGTATTCATCTCAACACACCAACCCCTGTGTGACTTCTCTGAGGATAGCTACAATTATTGATGACAGAGGAGAAGATTGTTATGCATAGCCTGTACAGGATGCCATCAGAGACTCAGATTGGGAACCTTTTGAAAATGTCAAAGTGACACATGATTATGAATATTAAACAGCCATGTATAGCCCATGATTACTTGAAAGGAGGAGAGGATTTGGCAGATGGAGACTGGAATCTCACTGTGAGCCAAAGTGATGTATGGCAATATTGCAGCAACAGAATACACCAATCAAATTAACGGGAAAAATGATGTTGTCATTTGTTAACATGAAATTCTGTATCGTGTAACGTATTCGTGCATTTCTCAGACACTGGAGTGTCTGCCACCTTCTGTGCAGGAACGAATTTGGTTCACACTCTGCACCAGTGCATTGCGTGATACCTATTCTGACACGTGTAAGTCCAAACTACAGTTTGAGAGCACACATCTGCAAAAACCTCACTCAAGATTAAAGGTGCTTGTGATATAAAACATGCGGTCCCATGTCACCGATCTGGATTAGCATATACGCTGACCTTTCTAAAATTTCTTAGAGGTTTGTACTAGCAAAGCATACAAAAACTTGTATCAGTCCTGAATAATTCTCTCTTTTGGGTGTAACAGACTGCAGTTAATTTGCAAAAGAAAATAATGAGGAGCTCACAGCTAGTCTTTACCGGCTACTTGGGTAACCTCATGTACAGCTCCCACTACTCTACTGCAGGAACTTAAGCAAAACAACAATCTAATCCCCCGGTTGTTTTCTGCTCTTATTATAATGAAATAAAAGCAAATTCCAGCCTTTAGGGTTTGCTAAAGTAAATGAAACTCAGATTTCTTTGTCACAAGATAAAAAAGTGTGAGCAGCATCTGCCATCTTATCACTGCAAGTATTTTAAGAAAGAACTGGATATTTCTGTTTTAAAATCACACTCGAGCTCCTATTTAACCATTAAAAACAAAGCACAGACACATGGCCAAACAGATGAAACGAATGACTATGATGTGGCTGACAGCACAGGACCCCATTCTGGTTGTGTTGGTCCCACTAGTTCCCTGAAACAAAAATCCATATCGGCAATGTTTCCGAGGTTGTCTATCCCATCTCTGCTATCATAAACAATTATCTACTTTAGGTTATACGATATAACATAGACGATGCTGTTGTAAGTTCCAGTTTCTTATTTGAAAAGCATGGTGCAAGAAAGAGCCTTAAATCAAATATGTATTTCTAAGTGGCTATGGGAAGTCTGGTAAGTTCCTGCAGTGGAAAAAAAGAGACTAATCGTGAATCAGTTTATATTTCCCTTTGCTTACTTGTGCTCTTAAAAATTTGTGTTGTTCTCGTTCTGTCCTTTTTTACATAAACCAATAAGAATATATATCTGGCTCTGCCACAATACCTGTTTACGTTGCTGCCACATCTGCATCTCCAGAGGTGGCTTCAGCTGATAAAACCTTCCCGCTGCAGTAATACTCTTCCAGCTTTTTGATTGTAATCCCTCCTTTTTTCATGGATCAGCTCATCTGAGCTGTGTCAGTCTAGTGTGCTCAGTCATGTGTGCAAAATGTTAAAGTGCGCATGCAAACACATGAACACACACACACACACACACACACACACACACACACACACACACATGTCTGGTTTGCTATCCTAGTGGGGACATCCCATTGACATAATGGTTTCCCTAGCCCCTTACCCTAACCCTAACCATTAAAAATGAATGCCTAACCCTAACCCTTACCCTAAACCTAACCATAACCTAATTGTAACCCTGACACTTAAACCCCATTTTCAGTGTGAAAATTGCTTTCAACCCCGAGGGGACCTGGATTTTGGTCCCCACAGTGCAGAAAGTCCCCACCAGTATAGTAAATGTCAGATTTTGGTCCCCACCAGGATAGTACGAACCCGTACACACACACACACACACACACACACACACACACACACACACACACACACAGATGCTGGGTCCCCACTGTAAATAGCTGCTGCACTTTTACAGTAGTTCTGAAGGAGATGAGTTGGCAAAAAAAAATTAAAAAATTCTCTTATTGCTTATGTCAGCTTTAAGTAAGGATGCTAACCAAGATGAAGAGTGGATGGTGGGCAGAAATGAGTCGAATAGGAGGAATACTTAAAGCACAACCTTGTCATAAGTGAAAACATAACCCAAAGCCCATCCATAAGCAAAGCATGTTTGTGTTGTCTCAGACATCTTAAAGGAAATGATGGATATAATAGTCACAATGCATTCAGTCCGTTCTTGTTACCTGGACGAAAGTATCGATGTCTGGCAGTCTATCGTATCTGCAGATTGAAAGTGTACAGTAATTGCTACAATCGTGATCGCTATATTTTCATATAAAAATTCTCTAAAATGTATAAATAACCAAAATTAATAGTACATAAGGTATATATTAACTAAAAATAAACAACAACCATCGAAACAGAACCTTTAGAACTTTCTCATTTTTACGTTGGACTTTATGTACAGGTACAATGCTACTCTCTAACACCTTAACCACAAACCAGACAAAGTGTATCATGTGGAAAGATGCTGCTAGATCTTCTAAGCCAAGGTCATATATTTCAGCCTAAATAGTTCCCTTCATACTTTGGATGGTGAATAAGGTATGCTTACTGAATTATTGTCATCTTGTATACAATATAGAACATATAATAGTATCTCTTTAAATAATTACATAATATATTGTGTAGATGACTTGATATGGTACACTGTGTTCTCCTCAAAGTAAGAGAAACAGTTTCAAGAGACATACATGGAGGGATACAGACAGAAAAAAAATCTGAGATGCTAGCTGAATAAATAAATCATATTTTTTTTTCTTTTTTCTTTCTTTTTTTGGAATATAAACTGGATCAAGGTGACATGCAGTCCTCCCCTTGTTCCCTCGTAGTGATCATGTACCAAAAAATTGGTCCTGAAATCACAAGGTGTCTTGAATCACAACGTGAAGCGGGGCGATGTTGAGTGGGATCCCATCCAGAGACAGAGAGAGAGATAGAGCAAAAAAAAAAAAAAAAAAAAAAGGAAAGGAGAAAAAGCCGTGTCCGTTTTGTGCCTACATACTGTACGTACAAGTGGTTTGTTAGCAGCACAAGTTTGGTGTTTGACTTTGGCTGTAGCTTTTCACTGGTGACAGCAAAGGAGTGACGGAAATGCCAAGGGTCTGTTATTGGTCTCAACACAGACAGCTCTTATCTTCTGTTGTCACCAAGACGGGAAACAATGGTTGGCTTTAGCAAGCGAAGTCCTCAAACACCCCGTGGTGTCCGGCATGGTGGTGGTGAGGATGAGGATGGGGGTGAGGGTGAGGATGAGGGTGAGGGACGTGGTGGTTGGGGAGAATCGTGTTGGCATAGGCCCCCTCTGGGTGACTCCGTGGCATGTCATTGGGCTCCTGTTGAAAGCAAAGCAAAGGGGATCACTAAGTATATTTATCATTAAATATACTTTCAAAGTCATTTTGATTTAAAGGAAAGGCCCCTTATCCCTGGGGAAATACTTGCTGTTAGTCAGATCATTAGATTCTCTTGTGTCTGATCTAAGGGTGCCATGGTTACCCGCCTTCTTGTTTCATTCTTGTTAGTTTTTCTTAGTCTTTTTATTTTAGCTGCAGATGTCAGTCACTCTAGCATACCTGCCTGATGTTAACCTACAAGTTGTCAAAAATGTCCTTGAACTTCTTCCCGCTTTGTGTCAATTTTCTTGACCCTTACTTGCTTTCTGTGTCCTGCGATGAGCCTTTTTCATCACAAAAGGACAGGTTTAGGTTAAAGGGGTTTATTATGCTCATTTCCACCTCCACATATATATATTTATTTATACATACTTTATACTGGGGCCTTGATGGAGTCATTCAGATCATCCTCTGCCTGAAACAAGCTGTTTTACCTCTTCTTCTTCAAAGGCCACCTTCTCTTTAACCCAACTTTCTTCTTATGTGCTGCCCATCGCAACCATGAGGTTTGAACAGCCAGAGCTGTGTCCCTGAGATGACCATATTAGGAATATCCCCTCTCACTGAAATGATAAAGCTCTAAAAGTAGGGTAAAAAAACGTACTGGTGGCTGCCAGTGCTACTCTCAGCCTCCTGAGAGCCTCCAAGTAGATGCATCTACGGTATAAACTAGAAAATCCTGGTTGATTTTCAGAAAAGTTGATCTCTGACCTTGATCTTAATTTCAAAGTTACTGAAACTTGCACTCGCCCAAGATTTATAGTAGATGCACGTATGGTATCAATTTCAAAATCATACGTTGCCTCGTTCTGGAGTTATCACATTCACAAACTTGGGAGTCCAGGCTGGCCTTCCGCCTGCCCGCCTGGCAGGGTGCTGACAATACCCCATCATCCTTTTACAGCTGAGGAGTAAAAACTGTCAGGAACTGGGTGTTAAGAGCCGACTGAAGCCTAAGGTTATGGATCACAGGGATTACTGGTGCATGATTAACATCAGCATCTCTTGCTGTAACAGTATAAATATTACAGAAAAAGGAAAGGGAAACATAATAGCTCCACTTTAAAGTACTTTCAGAGCTGTATGTAAGATAGATGGTTAATATCTAAGCAAAGCCAGCGTTGATTAATTTTCTGTAAGTTGTTAATGGATTTTAATGCAGTGGCATTTTTGCTTGTATTTATAACCATTTCACAACCGCTTGTACCACTGACCTCAACAACGAAATACGATATTAGTCAACGTCTGACACAGTTTGTCATGGTTTTGGCATGCAGCGTGGATGTAAGACACAGTCATAGTCAGATAAGAAGCCCATTGTTCACACAGAAATGAGCAACTTCCAAATAAAGTTGTGCAAGAGCTAATGTGAACTCTGGGGGAGGATGTGCTTTGTGCAGTGGTTAGGACTAATTAGGAACATTACACTCTTTATTGTTTTAGGAGTGGGGGGAAAAAATATTAATTTGCTTCTCCCTTACTCACTCTTTTGTTGTTTTCTAATGCAGTTACAGTGCTGCAGGGGAAGTTGTACACTCGGCATGAAACCAGTGTAAGCATCATTTGTTACATTGCACCATGTGCTGTACCTTTGCTTTCATTTCCTCTAGACCCACTGTTGCAACAGTGCTGGCCTGCTGCTTGTTCTTCTTCTCCTCTTTCTGCGGCCTCAGCAGACGCTGTAGCCGGTGCTTGATCACCTGGTTTCGCCGAGACCACAGCGGCAGGCAGGGTGAAAGAGAAGAGATGAAGGAATGAGACAAGACACGCAGCAGTGTGAAGGGTTCATCTGACATGACGTCTGCATTACAATCCCTGCCTCTGATTTTGCTTTATTCATACATGTTTGGCAGTCTGCAGGCAGCTGGGTGTGAAGCTTAAAGGGGATACAGATGAGGCAGGAGTTCATTTCATGATCAGCGTTAGTACCATGTCCTCAGCACCGACCTGAGCGGATATTAGTTTCTCCTGCCTGGGAATCAAATAAAACTTCTCACATGCATAATAAGTGATAAGATTTGCACTGCAAGGCCTCTCCTTAAAATTTCAGGTGATTCTGTCTCAGAAGAACATACTGACATGCTCAGTGGTTACATTTGGAAATTAAAAAAAAAGGATGACAATTAGAGGCAACAATGAAGCACTAATGTGTTTTGTAAATAGTGACTGTTGGTTGGTTTCTGAAAACCAGCGGGACAATAACTGTTAATTATCGCTAATTATACCGCAGCTACTGCAGGTCTGGTTTCATATTGTGATTGGCTGATACGTGCGGACTTGCATGCACATTGTACCTCATAGATATAATCCAGTATTTCTAAGACTGTCAGGATGCTGGCTCCGATGAATAAACCCATCTGTCCACCAATGTCACCTGAAAAGAAAGGACTTAAGTAGTGAAGGAGAGGCCCAGCGGACACAATACCCAATCTGCTCCCATTTTCTGCTAATGATAATGAAAACTAAGCAGCGCTGCAATAAAAACACCTTTCACTCGGCTCCAGCGAGAGCATTTCATATTCTGAAAATAGAGGAAAAAAGAGACAGAAATTTCTTACCCAATAAACCTGCAACATCGTACGCCTTCTTCTGCTCAATCGTTTCATAGTTCAGAGCTTCGAAGAAGATATCCAAGACCAGGAAGTTGTCTCTGAAAAAACAGTGTGAATACCATAGAGAACAGTGAAATTCACTGGCAGAAATATAACATAGTTTAAAAATCAAGTCATCTTTATGCTCACTGTTAACTGCCAGGCCTTCAGCGCTTTACACAGATCTAACCAGCGCTTGCGAGATAATGAGGTGTTACAGGGTTTAACTGAGATGAGCTGAACGTGCGCTGACAGCATGCTTAGTCACTGCCACGTCCCCGATGTCTTCGGATTTAGAAAAGCTGGTAATATTAAATGTAGTGAGGCATCATACGCGCATTCGTTTAGCCATGTTTACTTTCTACACATCCCCAACAATTAGGCACTGAGAGGAACTGCAATGAATTACTTATAATGTAAATATTAGCAAATGATCTATATAAGATAATGTGGAAAAGCAGTAAACATGTTTTTTCACAGCTCCGTGTTTTGATTTGATGGACTGGCTGCCCTTCATAAACTAAAGGTTGGCACAGCGGCTGGCCTCACAGGCAGAGCAGAGTTCCTGGGATGTCCGTTTTATGGATATCGGCTCTTATTGACATCATAAAGACCCCAAAGTAACTGTCTGAATGTGAGTGATTACAGGCACATACACTGACATCATTGCTTCAAATTCTAGCCATGTTTTAAAAAACGGTAACAATTGTAACAATACATACATTCTAGGAAAATGTATATATTTAAGGTTTGTCAATTCAAAGACTTTATACATCAGGATATTATTAAAAATAATAATAATAATATAATATCCGGATATCCAAAGTGGTGTTGTTCATATGAGTGTTATTTATTTAATTTTATGGCCAGTTAAGAACCAGATGATTTTTATTATGTCCTGATATATAAAACAACTGAAAGAGGGTCTTCTTTCTTTTTTTAAAATCATGGCTGTATATAAGAGAAAAACCAAAAAGCACCCGAGGGAACCTTTAGTCTTTAACAGACAGCAGCAATACCAGCAACAAACTTAGAATCTTATACTACAATAAATATTTCACATTGTCAGATTAAATAAAAAAAGAAGATGCATATATATGTACACACTAGTGCATGACGAGCAGTTTTCCAATACTGTACAAAATATAATTGAGTTTTGTTTATATTTATGGTCGTGGGTCTGTCAGTGATTGCAGGCTGGAGGTCATTGTTTATGGCACTAGCACTGAGCACCACATCACTGCTCATAAGTGTGTTAGGTCTGGCTGAAGCTTCCCTGCCGCACCTGATGTAGTCCTCCGACTTGTCGTATTTCCTGGAGAGATAGCGAGCTGAGCCCTTGCTGGGGATTTTGACCATGGAGAGCTCTTTACCGTAGCGGGTGAGATTACAGGGCGTCTCACATGGACAGGTGTCCCCGCTATTCTTCTGTAGCTGTGCTGCAACACAAAATGGCAGTGATGCTGTTTAATAGACACAGACTGGGTCAGTTTCACTTCACCTCAGAAAAGAGATCCACAACACAGATGCCAGGTGGTAATTATCATTATGTACAGCTTTGTTCTTACTTTATAAACCACTATTTGATTCATTTGTGCAGTTTTGTTTTGCCAGAGTCAAACTGTTACACTCAGTAAGACTAAGTGCACTTGTGTGTTAATGCAGTACAACATATACTTGTATATACTGGCTGATATGGATGAATAGGCTTGTTTTTATGGTTTATTGGGTAAAGCAACACATTGTGCCACCACTAAGCATCATTTAATCATATTAATTTCGTGCCATGCAAACTTCTCTTTGCTAATATTTCTCCCAACTGTACAGGAAGTGCTAGAGGCTACATACAATTAAATTAGTAGTTTACCTACAGCATTGTTTTCAGTAGTTTGTTGAATGCTAATGTTTTCATTTCCAGTAGAGACAGAATTAGCAATAAGTAAATCAGAGGGACAACTCAGGTTGAAAACTTTGGAGACACCGTTAGAGAGGCAAGGCTGTGATGGTTTGAGCATGTGCAGAGGAGGGATAGTGGATATACTGGACAAAGGATGCTGAAGATGGAGCTAGAGGAGGAGGAAAGGAGGAAGACAACAGACAAGCTGCAGACAGTTGGTGTGACAGAAGGGGCCATCCGACTGAAGAAGAAGAAGATATTTTGCAGCTTGTTGGTGGTTTGTAAACACTGATAGAAAGTTACAGTTAATTCAATCAACTTTTTGCCTTTTTGTGTAAGTAAATACTGAAAACTACCAGCTATGTGGGAGAAAAAAAAAATCCATTAGTACAATTCATTCCAGTGATGTCACTGTGAAAAGACCAGATTGTATGTTGTGTTTTGTGATTTCTAATCTGGATTGGTCCTTGTGAAAAAAAACACCCCCCAAAACAATAGGGTACAGTTTGTGATGTTTTAAAGTCTATTCTGTAAAAATAAACATGAGCACGTTAGGGAAAATTATGTATATACAACTGTTACAGCTACTTCTCAGAAAAGGTTACATAATGTTTTATTGATGTTGGATGTAAAAAAAGATGCATGTACAAAAGGTATCCATTGAAGTGCTGATTTTAAACTGGAAGAATGTGCATAAAAATCTGTGGATGTCGCGCTTATTTCACACTGTAGTATAACCCCCCCCCCCACAGATTTCATCTAGCGTGCTTTTTTTTGTAATCAAATGTATTTTGTTTCATTATTATTATAAATGTATCTAGTATTTTATAGATATTATTATATATAACAGCTACAAATGTGCTCGTCCTGCTCCTCGCCCCCTGTCAGGGTCCTTTTACTCTGAACTTAGAGCTAAGAGCATCCATACATTTGTTCTTGCTCGCTTTTTTCCTTCCTTCTTTCCCCTTTCCCTGGTCGTGTGTCTGTGATTCCAGAACTGAGATTTCCATTTCCTCTCCTCCGGTGAGTGTCTCAGTTTCACGCTGGTACATGTGAGCTCCCTATTAGCTGCTGGCTTAATTCAAACATCTAATAATTTCAGGTGCAAATTTGTATACATCCTCTCCATGGATAAAGATAAGAGTGGAAATGAGGCTCGTGCATGTGCATAAAAATCCACAATAGCCGAGATTATTAAATGTGGATGCTGCGTATGCATGGATTTCTAAATCTGATGAAAAAAAATATTAGCATGATTCTGCCTTTGTGTTTACACACAGTTTTAGTCACACACTGAATTTTAGGCGTGTTGTCAGACTGCTCAGACTCGCAATAACATTGCACTTTATTAGTCTTACTGACCAGTTAGAGAAATCTAGAAGTTGCTTTTTAACCATACCTTCACACTGTGTTTTGTTTTATTCACATTAAATACTTCATCTATCTCATATCCAATTTATAATCATTTATCCTAACAGCCTTTTGTCTGTGGGAAGACAGACAAAAGAAATCATAGCTTTTAAAACATAACCCCCCAAAAGTTGGGACACTGTATAAAATGTAGATAAAAACAGAACACAATGATTTGAAAATCTCACAAACCTGTATTTTATTCACAGTAGAACACAGAAGACATTTGAGATGTTTAAATAGAGAAAATGTATCATTTTAAATGAAATATTAGCTCATTCTAAATTGGATTGAAGCAACATGTCTCTATAAAGTTGACACAAAGTCATGTTTACCACCTTATTATAATAAATGCCGTATCCAGTTTAACATTATCTTACTGAAATGTGCAAGAAATCATCTGATTGGGAGCATATGTTGCTTCAAAGTCTTATTTACCTTTAAGTATTGATGGTACATTTCCAAATGCTCAAGCTGCCAACTCCAGAGGCGCTAAAGCATCCCGTGCTATCAGAGCTACATGTTTAAAGCTAAGCACCGATGACAAGCTTGATGGCCCATTCCTCTTTAGTCTAGAGGATGCAGTGTCCATGTTTACCGAAACAGAATTTCAAGTTTTGATTCTTATCATCACGGAACAATTTTTCCACTTTGCCTCAGTCCATTTAAAATGAATTTTGCCAAGAGAAGATGGCATCCGGCCATTTTCACACATGACTTATTGTCTAAACATCTTAACAAAATTATCTGTTAGTCTAATCAAATTACCTAAGAGACAGTGACTATAGTAATGGTGTTTGCAGTAATCCTGTGGCAATATCCACTTAGAGAATAAATGGTGAAGAAGGGCTACTAAGGACGTTACACATTAGGCCTAATTAACATGCAGGTATGAAATGCTCGCACACTGGCAAATACGTTGTTATAGTCCTGACTTTAAGGCATCACGGTGTATGTAGGAGAGTAAATAGCTTTTCCCAGCCTGTCTCTTTAAATTCTAAATGCATTCAGTCCAGACAAAAACGGGTACGGAGAGCACTGAAAGCAGTGATTATAATTTGATGATTTATGAATTTTATAACTCAAACAATTAGGTTATTTGTATGCAGGAGCATGGTGGCATACATCATTTGTCTGATGTGGGAACAAAACATCTTTATAATATAAATATATAAATTACATCTTAATGTATTACCTTTCATGGGGGCTGAATCTATTAGTACTGTCTGATTCAGGAATATGACCCCCATGAATATGGTCCATTCTTGCGAGCTATATCTACAATTTCATTCAGCCATGTTTTAAGCAGGGTATGAGTTCGGTGAAGAGAGACTTAATTAAATTTCTGGCTTATTTGGCTGATACATGATAATTGTACTTATGTCCGCTATGGCAATAAAAAAAAAAAAAAGTCTTTCTTTTACTGGAATACTCTTTTACTTTGAAATCAAGGTTCAGTATCTGCTGCAGGGTCAAGGCTGAGGGGTCCAGATATGCAGGAATGAAGGGGTTTTCATATTAAGAGTTCAACAATGGAAGCAGAACAGTCATCAAGCTCTAAAGTGACTAAATCACAATGAGGAAAAGTCATTTCAAAATACCCAGTCTACCTCCAGGTATTTGTAATACAGGGGAAAAAAAGTCCTTATCATATTTACTGATTGTGTTTCCATTTCCCTTCGGGGAAGTCTATTGTAATGAGAAAAGAAATGAAGGGAGATTGTTTCTTACCTAGCGCTTTGTCAACACAGTTGATTTTACTGGGAGGGCAGATATCTGCGGTTCCTGCAAAGGAGAACAGAAAATGAGTCTGATCAATCAGAAACAAAATGATCAGTGACCCGTGTCTGCTGCAATGAGGAAGCGTGGCTGTGAACAACACTCCACAGCTTATCATTCATCTCCAAATGAAGGCAGGCGCACAAAGGATGACTTCCATCCACGGAGTCTGGGCCATCTTGGAAGTCTGTCCTTGATTGCACTGAGAAATGGAGCATGCTGGCTCCACCCGCGAGGCATATTTAGAAAGTCTTTAAAAACCAATCAATGAGTCACTTCCTGGCAGAAAAACATGCTGCCCAGGCCATTAATGACAGGTATTCATCAGCAGCACAATTAATTAGCAGAGGTGTGTTTGTCTGTCTGTGAAATGTTCATGGGGTTAATGTTTTGTGGAATTCTCCTTCCCAGACACTAAGAAATGTTCATTAACAGGAAGCAAAATTACATCTGATGATCTGAGGAGTGTGTTTTTTACACACTTTCACAGATATGCCTCTCTTTTCCAGAAGCAGAAATATCAAAAAACGTCATTAAATATTATTCATTATTAAACATTATCCTTTTAACTGCCTTGTGTATTTTATTTTTTCAGATGTTCTGAATTTGAAAGCAAAAGCAGTCCTCTCGTCACATCAAGAACAACTTAATAGCTTTTTTGGGTGGTCCTCTAAATATAGAAGTAGACCGAAAGACTAAAATATTAACACAGATCCAAGCAAATCCAAGCAAAACACAATTTTGCTTCTACGGTTCACAGTTCAAAAGTCGTGAGGTTAAAATTGGCCATGACTTGACCACCTCAAAATGCAACAGATGGTGGCCATGTTTGTTTATTTTTCAGTGATACAGGATGGTGTGTTCACTGGATGGCCTCAGCTTCCCTTCCTGAGTTTTGAACCAGCAACCCCAGAATTTAATTTAATATGCAACAATAAATGTTATTCATTATTGATAAGTGCAGTGAACTAACGTGAGCTAGCCGCTACCTTTGCAAAGCTCTCGTCTGCCTCTTCTGAGAGCAAATGGCCTGGAAAAGCTTCCACATTTATTATTTCTGACATAATAAATATCATATCTGATGTGATACATCACCACAGAAAGCAATGTGAATCTGCTGGTTTTTCTAACCACCTCTGCTCTGTCCTTCCTGTTCATTGATTTAATGAGTTCCCTTTTCTGGTACCCCTTTTGCTTTTCTCATTCATTAAATTGTATATATGGGCTATTCTGGCGGTTTAAAAAATGTAGACTTCATGTGGATATTCTTTGCTTTTTTACATATTTGGATGGCCAAACATTTAACATTACAAAGGCATATTAATGCATATTAATTCCCATTTTCATTATTTATTAAAATTAATAAAATAGCCACCTGAGAAAAGTAAGCACGCGCTGCATTTATTACAGCAGAAATTAGGGACTCCAGATTTGGTGCCAAAGATTAGATACACCTCAGAGAGTGACAGGTACAACCTGTCTTATTTAAACCTCTGACACTGACAGCCTGGTGTTGTCTTTGCCAATGATGTGTGTAGTGTCATCATGCCAAGATCTAAAGAGCTCTCCAAGGCCTTTGGAAAAAAAAAATGCTGCTGAGTGCAGCATTTGAAATTCCAATGTGCACCAAACTGTGGAGATTTCAAACGATTTATCCAGGACTGTCTAAGAACCGCAAAACGTCATTAAAGGGAGCTCTTGCAGCTGCTAGTGTCAGTGCATGCGTCTACAACCGCATATTCCACAAATTAAACCTGAAATGAATCTGAGAATCTGGGAGGTTTGCCAGGAAAAGGCTTTTGTCAATGAACATATAAGCAAATAACAGGCCTGTGTGGCAGAGAAACGATTCAAAGATAGAGCTGCTTGGCCGCAGAGACAGCAGACATTTTTAGCACAGACCAAAAGAGGTCAGAACCTCATACCAGCTGTGAAGCATGGTAGTGGAAATGTTTTGATTTGGGGGTTATTTTACTGCCTCGGGAGCTGGGAAACTCATAGTGTTTCAGGTTTAAAGTTTTGAAAAAACCTGATTGAAATCCTACTGAAAATTCTGAATAGAAAAAGTGTAAAAAACAAAAAACAAATGAAAAAAAGACCCTGCAAGTGTCCTAACACAGCCTCTATGCTTACTATTCCAACAGGAGAATATTGCATCCAATAAATAATTGAAAAAGCTGTTTTCTCACAGTGTTATCCAAGTATATCACAGTTTTCTGCAGGCACATTTTTTTTCTGTGGATTTATCATCTGCTGAGTACAGAGTGTATGCAAATGCAAATGTAAAATGTTTCTGGAACAATTATAACCAGGTTCCTCCCAAATCATGACATAGCAAGTTCCTTTAAGGCACACAATCTCTCTGAGATCAGACCACCGCTTTGGTCTTGCCATTTCAGTCTGCAAATCCAAGATTAAAATGTGTGACTGCTATGTAAATGTGTAGGCTGATAACCACAGCATCGCTCTGTCAAAAAATGTGATGAATCAGATCGGCCTCGAATCAGCTGTCTCATACTTGTTTATTTAATCGGTTTTTGAATGTCAGCTGCACTCAATGCAAAAGTGGAAATGAAAAAGAATACATGATAAGTTTCTTGTCTTAACTTTAAATGTGACCACTCTCAGCATGCCTACTTGCTAGACACATCAAACAGCCAGCATCCAGTGACTCAGCTCTGACTTCCTGCTCTTTAGCCATGATGACGCACACTCTGAATAAGTCCAGAGAGCTCATTTTGTGTTTCTGGTACTCAACTCTATGACATATTCTCACACTGGGAGGAAAACTGCTCAAATGGTGGCATATTACTAACCAGTGTTCTCGGTTTCCTAATAGACCTATATTCACATCATGTCTCAAAAAATTTTAGGTTTTGTACAGCCATTCATGGTCTGCTTTTCCTCCATTGCCAAAGTTTTGGGTGAAACAACTAATTACAAGATGAACTGCTAACTTTGGCCACTTCCTATCAATCCCATTCAACAGAAACTGTCTGCAATTCATGTAGAGGGGTGCTTAACAGAGAGTCCACAGTGAACAGTGAACAGCTAAATGGTTAAAATAACAATTTTCATCAGTTTTAGTTGGAAAGAAAAGTGCAGATTTGATTTGATTTTTTAAAGATATAGCAATGACTTGATGTCTCAGCTATAATGTAAAAGCCTTTTGTTTCTTTCACATAACAGGAAGACAATTCTGCTAATATTTGATGATTAGTCAATTAAGGTTTACTATGCCACACATTTCCATTCAAATCAAAAGAGAAACTTTTACACGTGCATACTAAGAAGCTGGTTGTTTTGACTGCTATCAGGTGGGGGCTAGAAATGCTCTGCTGCTGCTCATTTGATGTGTGAAATCAAAGTGACACATGCCATAAAGAGGTTTGCATTGCTGTAACATTCCTAACCCACACAGAAAGATATTTTGCAGCAATTAGTCTGTTAAATAAACAAATAAATAGTTCATTTTGAACACGTGATGAAAATTTGAAATGAGTGTTACATTTTTGGGTCCCATTTATTCTGGAGCATCTCTGTCCTGATCAAACCAGAATTCCAGAGTGGGAGTTCTCCCGTTATATAGAAATCCTAAATAAATTAATAGTCTAATAAATAAATATTGGCATGAGAGCAAAATGGTAGCTTTTAGGAAGTTTGAGTGGTATAAGCAAAGAAAATTGCACTATGGAACTATGTAGTTATGAAGATAACTTGACTTTAGACTCTTGTTACTGGCTTAAAACACTAACAGTAGTTCTAATTTCAGCTATTTCTGAGTCACATTCAGGAATTTTTTCTCTTTTCTTTAATTTTGCTAAAAAAAAAAACTCCAAACAAAATCATACACAAAAATAACTCAAGTCAAGACCGAGTTTAAATTAGATATGTGCTCCTTAGGCAATATGTCATGATGTAAGTAAATGACCAAATAATTCAATACAAGCAGTAGTACTAAGGGCAGTTTGTAAGCCACCTACCAGTAGAAACCAAACACGACCAATACCAGTAATAATAATCAATCATAATAATTAATAATGACTGTGGGAGGACAACAGAACAATTCCAGGACAGATGGAGATGGATGAGCAAAAGCATCCAAACCTCATTGAGACTTTAGTCTGATGTGCCTGTAGCCAAAGCGCTGGCAGCGGAGAAGAGCATACCACTCCAGATATCAAGCATCAAGGTCAGGCATGTGGCAGTCCAAATTATATCTATGCTGGAGTGATTCAAGTGGGCCAAAAATGATGACTTGTTTTGCACAATGGGTCATCAAATCTCAGGCAAATACTGGGCAGATTGGCTTTTCAATTACAGCAGGTCAACAAGGCGAACAATTTTAAAAACAGAAGGAAATACTTGAAAATACCAACTCTGATTAGTATTTTTTCCCCTGCATAAATTTCCCAATATAAGTTTTGTTGTTGTGTGCCATATCATGACCTTGAATGACTATTTTAAGTTCCAATCATACATTTAGTCATTACGGTTCACAGTTTGGCACCTTATACAATGTGTCAGAGAATGAATTACTATTGTGTGTCCATTTGAAATGATGCACACAATCCTCTTTCCCACTGACACAAGCGCCGCTCTGTGTAAAGATAATGTAGGGGCTGATCTTACCGGGCATGTGCACCATTCTGCAGTTGCACACTCGTAGGACCTCGTTGGTCTCGCAGAGCAGGCGACAGGCACTGATGCTGTATGTGTCGTATCCTGGGAACTTCTCTTTGCTGGTGGAGCGGCAGTTCCCCCAGGGCTGGGGCAGGTAGGTCAGCTAAGCACACAAAGATTTATTAGACCCAGTCTGAGCCACCGGGGTTGCTGGGAGAACAGTAATCTGGTGGTGGGTGGTGGTAGCGGGTCAGCGGGGGCAGGGATGGTGTGCTAAGATGAAGACGACCTACCCTCTGCTCCTGACAGGAAACAAAGGTCTGGAAGCCCGGAGAGACACCGAAGCCCAGCTGGTGGATGTAAGGAGGCTCGTCCTGACTGTGGATCTGAACACGGATGCCGGCCTCCAGGGATGTCTCATCTTCTCATCAGGATGAAACGGAGCACGGATCGTTGCAAAGAGAAAATACAAGGGAATTTCAGATGGCTGCCTCATCTGACAGCTAGGGCTCAGTATGATGCTAACCGCAAATCATTTATCAGTCATGTTTAAAAAATAGGCCCGTAGGGATTAATTTTATGTGACAAGTACAATGCATACACAAATCAAAGGAAGTGTACTGTGTTTAGGAATTCCCTTTTACAAATCACATTCCCAGGTGCAGCAAAACAATCAAAAAATGCATTATTTACAGTACATGACCAAGACAAATAGATGGGGGCGGTTATTGATTTAAACTGCAGCAGAGGGTATGTCACAGCATTGCACAGGATAGGATTACAATAGACAAATAGTTCTGAAGCTTACTTGTCTCTCTCCAGATTGGCAGATACTCATCCTGCTGAATATCCAACATGATCTCCAGCCCATTTCCCATTCCACCCTGCTTGGTTTTCCTGGATGTAGTCTTGTTGCCATTAAAAGTGTAGCATTTCCCATATCTGGTGTACACCTGGGAGAGAACAGATTCATATCATGAACATCACCGTAAGCGTGACAAAGTCCAGATGCCGCACGTGACGCGCTCATACAGGCGCACTGAAATGAAATCAGAGATATGGAGCAAAAAATAAACAAGCCGCATCTCTGCTTGGACAAGTCGCTGTATATTACCCACAAACCTCTGGATGCAGTGACGGCTCGGTCCCTCGCGGATTTTGATAAGCAGTATTTGAATCAATTTCCAACACCCACCACACAAAGCCTGCACAATGCTGCTCAGTAGTAGCACCATCCCACTGAAATATCAAATGGCATAAGAGATTCTTTAATCTCTCTTCAAAAGAAAACAAAAGACAATAAGAGAGAGGCTGCTTTAAGTAAGATATCACACCACCACCTATCAGGGGAGCTGTCTCAGTAGGGAACACATCATCTCTTTGTTTATACCTCTCATCTAAACTGCTGCACTGTGGAAAATATCATTCTTACCAGTCATTTAACTGTTATCTGAAGCCAGTTTTAAAGGCACAATCCGTGATCCACATGCAAAGAAAATGGTGCCGTAGCAGCACCACCAATATCCAGGATTGGAAGTCTTTCACAGACACTGATTAAGGTTTGATTCTAAAGGCAGTTTATTGCTTGAAAAGCTGAGTCCTTCATCTGAGCAATGATGATACAATCATAGCTTAGACACTATCACCAGGTATGGCAGGTGTCCAGCTTCGGATTTCTTCTCACGTTCAACTAGAGCGTGTCAAGCTCTAGTTCGATAGCCAGAGGGAAACTGTGAAGAGAGCTGAGGATGGCTAATTTTTGCCCTTTCCAAGGCAAAGAAAAAAAAGATACAGAGCATTTATCTGTATAAATAAAAAGGGTAAATATAAGAAACCAAGACTGATCCTACCCAAGGTAGTAATACTTGTGATATTTGGTACATTCAGTCTGATCGCACCTTTTCACATAACCATACGTACATATATTATGAATGTCAAATCTCAATGGCTTTTCATCAAGTGGCCCAAAATACACAAAATTAAATATTGTAACACTTCACACTGATCTTTTTTAACTGATGTTGTATCCATTCAGATGGATTTTAGATCCACCAGTGTGGGTCAAATCAAGGAAAACGATTGGTTTTAGGGAATCTTGAAACTGTGAAATTGTACATGTCGTGCCTGCGTGTGTGCGTAGATTTCTGCTGGGCAATCTGGCTTACTCACACAGTCCATAGACATGCATGTTAGGTTAACCGGTGCTTCTAAATTGACCGTGGATGTGAGGTAGATAAAGTGCTTCAAGTGTATAGCTGTATGACTGTATGGTTAAAGTGTGACTTATATTTAAAAGAGCTTTGAGTGGTTAGTAAGGCTAGAAAAGTGCTATAGAAATACAAGAACATGACATAACATTTGCACCCACAATGCAACAGAAAACTATAAATAATACAACAAATAATAATCAATTTATTCTGAGTTAAGGGAGATTAAACTACATGGGATAGTAACAGAGTTGAAAGGGGTGAGTGTGGTAAACACAAATTTTCACTAGTTTGCAGGAAGCATTTTTTTTGTGTTCTATGTGTTAATAAATGTTGAATTAATATTGATAATTATAGATGGTAGCTAAAAGGATTTTTAAGTATAGCAGTGAGGACAGTGTTTAATGGTTTTAAAAGTTATATTATAAACCTCAACAGTTCCTCCCAGTTTCACTTGCAATAAAATATATTTAAATGTTATATTTTCATATGTTAGGCATAATGATAATGTGTTCATAAATGTTTTCCTTCAAAAATCTGAAAATTTTGAACCACAGTCTAAGTAGATCTGTGGTTCAAAATTTAATATAGATATTAACTCCTGGCCTGAGTCAAAAATGAAAAATTGACTTTACTGCTCCGCATGCCAAAGTATCCTTGGGCAAGATACTGAACTCTGAGGTGCTCCCAATGTGCTCATCTGAGTGTGAATGTATGTGAAGTTCTTAGGTGTAAAAAGAGAGCTTGTATGAATGGGTGACTGAGACATGCTATATAAAGCGCTCTTTAAGAACTACCATACAGTGAAAGCATGACATATGAAGTGTTAATAAGCTACTTATTACAACTGAAGCCAGTGTAGAAGTAGCTCAGTTGTAACAGAAGTAGTAACTTGCATTTTCTAATAGCTAGAAGGAGGTGGACTCATCAGATTCTCATTTATGATTTTAATAAATCAGTTTTTAACTTAATTTGGCTCATCATTATATACTTGTAAGTCTCATTTAATACCACTTGTGTTCATTTAATAAATTAGGATCTCATTTAGAGTAAAGCAAGGTATGCGTAAGGATTTGGCAACCTTGTGGCATATAAGCTGTTACCTTATGAGCACTCAGTGTCTTTGGGTTCTCATTTAGATCTACGCCTCACTTGTTCAGCACTCAGTTGTACAAAAATACATTCAACTGGTATTTCGGTTTTTCCGTTAATGACATCTTTTGGTTTTAAAAGATTCAGATGGAAACTCAAGGCTTCAAACCACCACAAACCGCTCGCTTACATAAAGTTTGGCTACATCCATCTTTATATACAGTCTTTGGTTGTTTTGCACTAAACCTGTTATTCATGTATGCAACGAATAACGGGAGAATCCTTTAAAGTGACCTTTTTTTTCTAAATAAGCCAGCTAGAAACGTTTAAAAACAGTATTTCCTACCAACTCATCCAGCTGCTCTTAAATTAACCAGCTCGCTGCAGCTGATGAAAATGTTCACCACAGCTGTCATTTCATCCAGTAAAACTGGAGACCACAAGCTAAAAATGAGAGGCCTGTCTCTGTCTACTTGTGTGAACTCAATCTTTCATGAAGAAATAATGATGGATTCAAACAGCACTAGTAATATGAGCTTTGCTGCATATGCAGATCCCTAAAAAAATCCTCAGACTACAGCTTTCCCCACTGAAAAACACCCATTTGTCCCCACTCAGAGTGCGGAAAAATAATCTATGGATTCGTTTTGTCCAAACATCAAATAAAAGAGGACAGTGATGAAAGTATTCAAGCTTAGGAAATCACAGGGCAGGAGAGGTCAACAGACAAGGCACTGGAGAAATGACAGTGAAATAACAATTGAGCTGAACAGACAGCAGACATATCATTAAAGAGACAGTGATGGTCCCTGCATGCACAAAAACATAGAATGCCTGTGATCCGACTTTGATATCAGCTTGATCCACCTAATGAGTGCTGTGATGTCTAAATAAGGGACACTGGCGGAACAACACAAGCTCTCATTTACAGACCACAGGGTGTACCCACATTTGAGATGGTTGAACAACAAATCAAAGCCATGGTTGTGGGGTTCAGTCAAGTAATTCGCTGGAACAGTTGGCAATTTTGCAATGTCCACAACAGTGATTAGAGCAAGAAATGAGTACTGTTTACAAAAGCTGTTTAGAAGGACAGCTGTATTTTATGCAGTAATAGGCCTCGGGGCCTTTGATCTGGCTCTTTGTACATGCTAGTTTGCGCTGAGTGTGTGTGTGTGTGTGTGTTTTTGAATGAATTTCAAATGGTTACCTTCAAAGTGCATCTTGGTTGAGGAGTCAGACAATTTTTAGACAATTACAGATCTCGGCTCGTGCTCTGTTGTGGTATAAACGGTTTCTCTGTTAGTTCTGACAGCCAATATGCATTTTTGTAAATTGCAGCATCTTCTCAGCTGGTGTGATTAGATAATGGGACGTGGCAAAGTGTGGGCGGAGGCCCGTGGGAGAGACGGTTCAAGTATTCAAGTGTGACTTTTGACTGACATGTGCTATTAGGCTGAAATGGTTTAATCTCTGTTTGGCTGGTGCGGCGCGGCTGAGGAGGTAAGCTGCACTTATCATTGATTCCCCGCCCCCACCTGGGTTCATTGACACACTTAAGCCTCGACTGGCAGTCTTTATCTGATGGAGCAAGCAACAGAGGCAAAGGAGGATTTCACTTCAGAAATGCTCAAAACACCCAGACCAAGTGCCTGGGTTACGCTCTAAAACTTCAGGCTCTGGAGGACGCCGTGTGTTCACAAATGATATCCCCCAGAGAATATGAGAAAGTTTTCCCATCATCTCACCCAGGAAATGGATGTTGGCAGAGCTTCCACTGGTTTATTTCTCAGTTTCCACCTACCCCCTCTCCCTCCCCTCCCCTCCTCCAACTCCTCTTCCTGCATCCACAACATGATTGATGGAGCATTTTTCTCTTGTTAAATCTTGCACCAAATTTAGTAAAGGTAACAGGACTGACTTGGGCAAATCCCAAGTGGGCACCTGGCACTGCTGTTGACAAGCTGAAACAGTGCAGCGGCATTGTAGTTACAAACCAGATGAAAGGAAGCGTTGTATTCCTCTGAGTAGCTCAAGAGCTAAATTTTGCAGCAGTCAATGCAGCATTGTTCAAAATATCTAAAACAACATCACCTTATGTGACAGTGTTTTGGATGGTAATGAAAAATTGATCAAAACATGGACTCAGTTTCTGCATTATCCTGTCAGTTATGTCTGCGAGAAACCTAAACTTGTTTCTTTGTATAGTAGTTGGACTATTCAGAGATGAATTACCAACCGAGTAATGCGAGCTATATTCTTCCTTGAGGCCCAAAAACCTCATACATAAGAAAACTTTAAGCGTAAAGTTAAGAAATTTAGTGAAGTCACCTAATGTACTAGAAAAATACATGTTTTAATGTTTTCATCCCACATTTGTGATCAAAAGTAAATAATTGAAATTGTCCATACATGTTGCATTATGTTTACTGAGGTCACAAACCTGGACATGAAAAGCTTCACAGAACATTAGTAATGGCTAATTTCTCGGTCTCTGTGCAAAATTTAATAAAGCTATTAAGTGGAGCCTGCCTTGTGCACGAGAATACATCCATAGTACAAAGACAGCAGGAAGAATAAGGTGTCTTATCCCTATATTTACCCTCTGCATTGACGATTTCTGGCTGTATATGTAACATCTATTGTCCATCCAGTACAGGAGGGATGCTTTCTGTTAAAGGTGGATTTTGCGTTTTCTTTTCTCTCTAGGATAGTTGACACAAATCTGTTTCTCTTGGCAACATAAATAAAGTTGTCTCAACTTGAATAGATTAAGCACTAAAAGTACGAATGCATTAAGATGAAGTTGGAACATAGTTTGGAAAGATTCCCGTCATCATGTCATTTGCTTATCCTGTATCTCACCAATTATAATGCATCTGCTTTAAATGTCAATTCATTATGTGTCTTTCGCCAGTGTTTTTCCTCCTAGAGTGCCTTGTTTCTGTCTCCGTCTCTCCATGCTAAATGCATTAAGAGACCAACCCCTTACCATGTAATTCATAAGCCCTGGTGGGCTAAACCCTTAAACACCCTCTTTATGACTGTGATCTGACAGTCCCAACTTTTCCTTTTAAATAACCCACAGGAGTCACTTCAGTGCTTCTCCAGAGGACATCCATTTCCAGGCAGGCTGCGTGTCATCGGGTGGCTCTCTGAGTACGAGGAAGGAGGATTTGAATTCATTTACGCAGGGTGGTAGAATATGCCAGAGCGCTGATTGGCAGTTGAAAACCATTAAGGCTGGCACATGAAGGCTTAAGGTTGAGACAGAGCGATCCTTGATTTAATGGCTTCATTACAACTTCGCAGCAGAAAGACTTGGATCACAGTGTGGCATAAACGGAATATTTACATGATATTTCAAAATGTTTTTTCAGGAAAAATGGTATATGCAACAGGGCTGCCCGTTCACTGCAAAAGTCTCTCTCCTTCATCCAGCTATTTAGTGCGTATTCAGTGTATATTTTCATCTATAGTTATAAAATTGTGATCAGACATTTAAATATATTGTGCGTATGAATGTTACGGTAATTTGGGGCAAAGGATTTCTTTGAACTATTCTTTTTCTAGGGTGGAATAATTATACACAATACATCTATAATGGAAAAAATAAAATGTATTTAGGAATTTTTAAAATCCATATAGGCTCAAATATACGCATACACTCACTTAAATGTTAAATTCTCATTAGTTATCACGATTCACTACAGCTGGGAGTTTCTGGTTGCCAGTATAGAAAGAATTTGTTTGACAGCACTCATTTGATTGATCAATACTCAGAACAATAGGAGTCTAAGGAACTCCAAGGAACTCTAAGGAATTGAAAATCCAAGGAGAAGTTGGGAAGGTCTGTTAGCTGTAAGTTATTCAGCTGTGTCATCACTTTGTCAAGACCCTAAGTGTCACCCTCCGATGAGAGGAAGTTGATTATATTCCGTAACAACCAAGGCTTAAGCCTGAAGTGGAAACTGTTGGAATACCAGTGTCACTGTGCACAGAGAAGAGTTTTACATCGCCATGAACTGAGAAAGTGTCAACCAAGAAAGAACCACAAGCTCCAAAACCTTCAAGACTGACTCAGATTTGTCCATGTTTGCTGACATGGACAAACCAAATTACCTCTGAAGAAAGATTTTATGGTCAGATGAGAAAGAAAGTGAGCTATTTGGCCACAATGACAAGAGGTATTTTTGGAGGAGTAAAGTTCAGGCTTTGAAACCAAACGGTCAAGAATTGCGGTGATAGCATCATGTTCTGGTTCTCATTGGTACTGATACATTGTACAAAGTGGATGCAAGAAGGAGAACTACCCTTTAAATTAAACTGCACCTCAAATCAACAGATAGACTGTTGAAATTTGGCTACAGTTTGGGTTTTCCAGTAGAACAATAATCCCAAACACACATCAAAACTGGTTCTGGAGTGGATAAAGCTGGTGAACATTAAACGTCTTGAATGGCCTTCACCAAAGCCCCGACCTCTAGCCTACTGAACTGGACTACACTTAAAAACTGGATCTGTGCCACAAAAATCAACCAATTTGAATGGATTATACTGAAAAAGCATTCTAATATCCAACCAGAAAAATACCAGAAGGTTGTTAATGGCTACCAAAAGTCTCTGGTTGAGATGCAACTTACTAAGAGACATTCAACCAAAGTTTAGCAGGGTTTCTATGTATAAATTTGAGCTTCTTTCTATATAATGAGCGTAGGTAAACTTCTATCTACAGCTTAAAATGTTATATGTTTAATCTGTTTCTCGACTTGTAAAACAGAAGGGACTAAGGAAGCAAGAATAATTTCAGTTTAAGCTGAATATGAAATCCTATTTCAGTGATTTTCAGTCTAATTACAAAATGAGAGGATGAAAAACAACATTCATTTCAACCAACACAAGTTACATGTTGGTGCAGAACAACAACAACAAACGGTTCACATTTTATCACCTTCTCACAAACGCTGTGATGTGTTTTAATGGTCAAAGGCTAAAGTCATGTAGCCATTCTAAAAAGCCTTTGTGGCGACCACTCAGCTCTTTTAAAGCTGTTGTTGTAAACAGCCATCAGAAGGCAGACTAAAAATGCAATGTCTTATTCTCAAGGCTCCTTCTGAACACAGAAGAGCAAAGAAGAATGTGAGGAATGAGTCTTCAAAAAAATAAAACGCAATTTACAGAGTGAACATAGCCTTTAAGTGCGGGGCACAAAGCCAGCTACCACATTTTTGCAGCATCCCATTTGTTCCTTTTGGACTTCCTACACAAAACTTTTCTCTATGAAGTAACTGCTTTCGTCTCCCACTCTCACTACAGACGGAGCCCTCACCACCAGACTGCATGGAAAAGAACAGTAAAGGGTAGTGACATATCTTTAAATTGTATGTGATCTACTTTTAAACGAGTCAGAGGTAGAGAAAAAGAGATTATCGCCACGGCTTTATCACTTGTATAAGCAGTTTTCAGCTCTACCCTTCAGCTGCCGTCTTCCACTGCTCGGGGAAAAAAACACTTATGTGACACAAAAGAATTTTTCTGGCATGCTTTCTGTATTTTTCCCCCCAAAAGTGAGAAAAGGGAAGCAATTCACAGGTCAAGAACAGTGAAAGAAAAATCTGTTGTCTTGATCTTTTCTGGTGTTGGGTTAATTCAATAACAGATAAAACTACAGCCTGCTGAAATTCGTCCCCACACTAAAATTCAACGAGAAGCTCTGGAGCACCTGTTTGCTCTTACAAATACTTCTTGATGCAGTTGTACAATTTTCCCAGAGTTCATCATGATTGCCCCAAAAGACTTTTCACTATAGTGCGGCCAGTTACGAGAGCAATAACAACACAATGCAAAAAGTGTTGAGCCACCCCTCTTTTCTTTATAGTTTGCTTCCAAAGAGGCAGACTTGTCATTTTTAAGTGCTCTTGAGCAACAGCTTTCGAGGCTCTCCAAAGGTCTTTCAAAGTTTTTCTTTGGAAATTGTCTGCTTTTTCGCTCATTTTCACCCAGGTCCTCCTCTGTGACTATTTTCAAAGGAATTTTTTTATTTTTTCCTTAAGTCACTTAACACGGACGTTCAACATTCAAGTATAAAAAAGGCAGCTCTGTCAATGGATAAACCAGTATTGTGTGAACACATAACAGACAACTTAGAATTTAAAAATCGTTTTTTTCCTATCTTTAGGTATTTTGTTACTAGGAGGAAAACAAATAAATAGTTTGTATTTCTTTATTTGAGTTTACAACAGAAAAAAAATCACAAAAACATGAAACCAAACAAGTAGCAGGCCTAAACACTGTCCACGGCACATAAACACTATCTGAAAGCCATGTCCTTAAGAAACAGACATAAAATGCAGCAAAGACCTGACACAGGACCTGAGAAACACATCTGACCCTTCAGTTGATCCATCTATTGTTCACCAAAGCCTGAAATGATCGCAGTGGAAGGGTGACTGTCATGAACGCAAACTTAAGGAAGGGAAATGGGGAGAAAAGACCGAGTTACACAAGAACTGGACTGACAATTAGAAATTTTTCATGCAAATCATCATTAGGATCTACAGATGAGGTTAAGACAGACGTACAACAATAAGGAGTCAACAGACAGATTTTAATCCACCACCCAGCAGCATCTGGATTAGCACAGGTTTGATTCAAATGCACTGCATAAGCAATAATTCAATTCAAGTTTTATTTCTATAGCACCAAATCACTATAGCAGTTGCTTAAATGCACTTTATATTGCAAGGTACTAAAGACCCTACAAAAAGATACCAGGATAGAAAAAAACACAGTGGAGCACTGTCAGTCATGGATTGGCCTCCCCAGAGCTCAGACCTCAGCATTACTGATCACTGTGGGATAGAAAACAAAACAAAAGGCTACCGAGAGCTTGAATGTCCTTCAACAAGTCTGGAGAACTATTCCTGAGAACTACTTAAAGAAATTACAGGAAAGGCAAAGAGAGTTCAGGATGTGTTGATGAATAAAGATGATCATACCAATACTGACTTTCAAGGTTGCTAGAATTGCAGAAACATTATAAACTGCATTTCCACATGTTTTTCACAGTAATTTGCAGCACCTATTTTCTTAGTTTCCTAGAAAAATATAAAGAAACAACGGCTGGCTTAAAAATGCACAATACTGTATATAACTACAAGTTAAGGAAAAACATGTTTTAATATGATTCCTTGTCAGTTATTGCCATTTCAACACATGGCACTGACATATGGACATCAAGTTTTATCTCACTGTATTTTCTAATTAATCCGAAACCCATCAAACAGTTTCCATTAGAAATGCAGCCCATGTGATGGGAGTACCTTCTCATGACTGCAGCAAAGCCTAAAAGAGACTTCAGAAACCGCGAGCAAGGCTAACAGCAAGGTTGCAGAAATTCTAAACATATTTTAGCTCAAGATTAGGAAAGAAAAATGATAGTGATTTGTGGAAAAACTGACATGGAGTGATAAGAACTCACTGCTAGACCTTTCTTCTTCTCATGCTCCATGGTTAAGCTGTATAATTCATATATAATCCTCAATCAAATGTCAGACGGATTACTTTTATCGAGGGTCAGCGCTTTAAGATCTCTACATTCATCCAGTGGGGAGTAAATACTGGCCCCATCATAACCCCCCTTTCATTTATATATGAGGGAATCACAGCTTGACTAAACAGAGGCAGAGCTCAAACATGAAGCCCAAACAGTGCTGTGGTATGTGAAACGCACAAGTTTTGCATCATTAACCTCCATCTCAATGTCGGTCTGTAAACGCGCCACCAGAGACACCGCGCTCGCTTGCAATTCGACACATTACAGTTATTGTGTATCAATTCCAACCTTCATTACACAACTGAGTGCTGAGATCTCAATGGTAGTTTAATACAGCCATTCAAGTGAGGTAAACACTGCTCAGTCATCATGGTTGGGCTTACTCCGTGGTTGGGTCGAATAGCATGTTTTATAAATGTGACAAGTTCTGTAAAGAAATGCAAATGAATGTTTGATAAAAGGAATTTGTGGGATTTCAGATTACCCGCTGTGTTCGCAAACACCGAGGCAGGTTTACGTTATAAACTAATGATCTTACTTGATCATTTTAAGTAGTTTGCCTGCATCTTTTGCCCTTCACTTTGACTAAAGAACATAGATTAAAATGATGAACTGTGATGCAAACCTGTGGGGTTTGTTTCAGTTATTAGTGTAGGAGTTCTGACTAATCTCTTCTCTTTCTTTGCTGCCCTCCTCTTTCTGGTTGCCTCTGACAGAGCATCAAAAATTAGTTGAGCACCTAAGCTGGAGCTACGCATTCAGCCACCTCCCCCCCCACCCCTCCACTCACCCCACTCTGCAATTCTCCACATATCCAAGCATACTCAGCTAATGGAGCAGTGAGGGATGCTCTTGAAAAAGCGGTTGAAAATGGACAGGCTCTCCAGCACAATACAGCAACTCGCAAACAGAGCAGTCCACAACATCCAGCACTCTCAGAGACATGAAAGCTTCCTGTGAGTACAGTCTGCCCTAACATCACAGCCATGGACCCATAAAGACCTTGTTTTATAAATGTGATTAGAAAGTACTGTCATAATGGGAGATAATTCATCTGGATCACCGCAGTGAGACAGGTCCCTAATCAGTCTTTACACGTAATTATGAATCATTTCCTGCAGTTAGAGCTGGTGCCTGGGTCCTACAAAAACAGGTACTTCTTGTCCTTAAAAGTCAAATAGGACCTATTAATTGTGCTTTCCTGGGAACAGTTATCGCTATTTGAAATGCATCAACGTTAAAATGGGTCAGCCTAATTGATGACATTTAAGTCACAACATGTTTAAGCTCCTAGGAACTTGGCAAGTTCGAGGTGTCCTGCAAAAGTCGTCCGAGTCGCTTAGTGTCTTCCTCGTCACACCTTAACCGCGCCTCTGCTTAAGCAGTGTGTTTATTTTTTGACCTCCGGTGAATTACAAATTCTAGGCTTTATATTTCACTGCAAAGCTCGAGGGCACAGCTCAGAATAGAGGAGTAGAGTATAGTCATACTGAACGTGAAGTGTAATGGTGCTCTCGAGATGGAAAAGGACCATACTGCCCACTATACATGAGCCGAGTGTGCTTTACTTTTCCACTTCACCTCATATTGCCCACAGCTTGGATCAGTCATTCCTGTGTGTTATAAATTGATAAAGCCGAGGAGAAGCCTGCTCTGGGCACCGCACCGACACACAGTCCCGCCTTAGGCATTTGTCTAACTGTCGACTTTGTTTTTCTGCAGTCATTTAGATATTCAGGTTTAATTAGGTAACTCTGTCATTAACACATGATTTAATTTCCGAAGCTCTCAATCTCACGCCACTCTGCTTCTCTCAGACTCTGGCACCCACTCCAGAGCACAAACACTCCCACCCAATTGCCACTGAAGAAACGCCAGCACAGTTCCCTGGCCTACCTTTTATTTAGTATTCATCATAACCAAGACACCTGCTTGGTTGTTTTTCTTTCCCAGTGACTCGGGGGAAATGATATCTACTGGATTGGAGCCACATGTTGGGGTTGATGAAACTTCCGGAAAGGAGAAGCAGGATCTACTATCTCTTGACGTGAATCATCAATTTAAAATACGGTGTCCCTTCGGGGATATGAGAGTGATGCCAATGCAAATAAATATCAGCTGCTAGCTCTTGTCAGTTTGTGACAAGTTATTCATAACCGAGCAACTATATGAGCATACACAAATATTTGTGATTGCACATGTTTTATGAAATGTGGCTTATGCATGAGGTATTTTTTCCCTCCACCAGTGTGACAAGCCTATTGTTGTCGAACCTTTAATGACATGCAACACTTGCTTCATTCACAAGATGGTGCAATAAGTGCACTTAGTCACTTCTACTACTTACTGCCTCACTTATCTAAACCTTCTCCTTTTGTGTGCGCAACAGTGAAACAATATTTGCCTTTTCAACCGTGTAACATTTATGAGCATGGGAATTCAAGTTTTTCATGCTACATAAATCATTCAAGTAAACAAGTCTGATTAGTGTTTTTGCTCGGGCGAAAGAGCTTGTTCTGAGTCAAAAGCAGATCTCACAGTCCATTAGACTAAGCTGGCTCTAAAGCCGGAGCCCAAGGAAGTTTGGCAGACACAGAGTTTTAAACTGCACACCTAAACACACCCGGTTTAATTTGGCCTCTCAAATGGCTGAGTTAAGGAAGGCGATAATGCAGCAATGGAACAAAGAGCAGGCAGATCAAAGAGGAATTGAAAACCTTGGACCATGGATTCTGTCCTTGACTGCATCTGATCAAAGTAAAAGTCAGATTTTTTTCCTTTTCTTTTCTTTTTTTTTTTTTACATGACAAAAGGACCATATTTCTGCACAGTGGACCTGCAGGGCACTGATAGAGTTAATGATTAATTTCAGCGAATTAATGATTACAATTGAGGTGGTGACATTTCTGGCATTATAAACTCGCTTTCTGCTACTTATTCTATTCTGGAATAAAAACTCCACAGGCACATTTAACCACCCACCCACCCACATGCACACACAGAGCAGCACTGAAGTACAAATGAGCACCAACGACACATTTCACTCCTGAATATTAAACACGTTCAGAAATAACATTACTCCGCAGTGTGATTATTTCAGTTTCCATCACTTCTTCTTTTGACATTTTTGTTCGATCTCTGATCGGTTAGTTCGCTTGCCTCACTATCGCGTCCGTGCCTCGGGCTGATCTATCGTTGCTGCTGCGACACGTTTTGTTTGTCAGTGGAGGTCGATAAAGATTACAGATGATTTGATGCTCTTTTTAAACCAGGTTATTAAATGTGAGTGCTGAGAACCACAGTAATCCCTGTCTGCACATCAAAGACAGGCAAGATATCTGGCTTGCTATTAGCAGAGTGGCTGGCTGCCACCTGCCCAGATGTTTGGCATGCGGAGTCCAGTTATGCCAAATGGGGATCAAGAGACCACAGGATGCCTTCCAGGAAGCATCTGAGGTTCCCAAACGTCAAGGACAAACCTGTAGTCACAGGTTTTTTTTAATGCAAATAGTTGCAATTTTATGGAATATTCCAATTTTTTTATACACTTATCAATTTGAAATGGATCTTTTTTTTTTTTTTTTTTTTTTTTTTTTTTTTTAAAATCAATTTCACATCTTGCTAACAAGCTAATTTACTTTGCTCCTGACACCTTTAAAAGGTTGATGACACGGCTGCCTCACGTTTACGTTTTTAATTTTCTGTGAACTTAACAGCCTCTCCTGATATCCTGCTTCAGGGACCACCGAGCTCAGCGTGGATTAGAAAGAGTTGATGTTGGGCTCTGTATATCCCACAGTCGTGACAATCCCAGGCCTGCTGCCTGGGCTCTGACTGTCAGTTAAAGAACTTGCTTGTGATAGGACCTCAGAATATTGGAAGGCTTCCTGTGGTTAAAGCCCTGACTGTCAATGCGCATTTGATTTCCAGGGAGTTTATTCACACTGAAGTTGTTTGTTGTTATTTACAGCCAAAGCCTCAGAGTAAGTCTGTGCCACCCAGCCAAGCAACGGTGGAGGTTGAGGTGATTGCTGCAATTATGTGGTGCATTACTGAAACACATTACTCAGTGTTAAAATTAGAACAAAGACAAACAGATATGCTACATTCGACACACAAAGTGGACAGATGGCTGCGGTCTCGAACGGGAGTTCTCGGTTCTGTATGTAATTCAGTTTTAGAGTCAAGGTTCAGAAGGCTACACTTTCTGATTATGTTCGGAAGGAGCTCCACATGGTCTCCGCCCCATTGACTTGTACAGTGTGAGCAGGGAAGTTTACTTTCGCACCATGTCGGAACGCTGATTAAAATGCACAGACTGGACTGGCTATGAGCATGTTATAGGTAAAAAATAACAACTGGTGAGCTGCCAAAACATTTTAAGATTTCTATTCTTGGAGTATAAATATGTGCACATAAACAGACTTTTCTGGCAGTATACATTTGGAACCAGGAAAGCCACAACTTGACCAAGTCTGGGAGAAAGACAAAGACACTCCTACTCTTACACGACTGTAACATCATCACGCTGACAATTACTGAAAATGTTCAACTTTTCGGTTAAATATCTGAAAACATCCCTCGCATTTAAAAGATGAAATTAACCCAGTGATGTCAGTAAAAGTTTCATCCGTGCTGGAATCTCAGTTAAGTGTCTATAGATATGTACGACTCTCAGAGAATCTCCTAGATCAGATCCACTGAGTCGTTCATTAAAGTGTTTCTAGTTTTTATACCACAGCATTGGGTGGGAAATTTTAAACCCCCTGTTTAGGAGCGTTCTCAGTGAGTCCAACAAGTGCAAATGTTTTTACGAAGAAAGCAAATTCCTCTTACTAAGCGTAAAAACAGGAATTAAATATGACTAAAACATGTTGTAACATCTGCACTGCATGCATTAAGAAATAATGCATGCAGTGCAATGCATTCATAGGTGCCAGTTTCCAGCTGGCACCTATGAATGAGACATTCCCTGTTAGTACAAACCTAAACTCTGTCCCTGAGTTTTGGTCCCCAGAGGCAGATTTTATGCATTCATACACTCAATTCTTTATTTAGCATTTTAGAACTTAAAACAAGGGGATGAGAGTATTCTCCCATTTTAAATATTGCTGAGAGTACAATTAAAACCAAATAAATACTTCCACAAGACATACAACTATATTACTACCACTACCACCATGATCACTACTACTACTACAATTACTACTACTACTAGAAATACCATTAATAATAATCACCATCTCACTATAATACACCAAATCTCTGTCCGTGTGTTTGTTTCTTTGTCCGCCAACTCCTCCTACACTGTCAGAGGTTGAGCAACAAAACTTGGCACACAGATATATCATAGACCCCTGGGGGTACCTATCTACATCAGATGTTATGACATCATCAGGTTGCCGAGCAACCACCTACTTTTTTGCCTTTATGCATCTAGACCATCTTTGTGGAAGCATCATATCGTTTTAATTTCATGATAGTAACGTCCTATTTATATCAAAAAGCTGAATTATGCATGATATGTATGATGTCATCACGTTGCCTAGTGACCTGTAAATGCAATGTTACGTTCTCAGTTTACATAATTTAATAGTTATCCAAATATTTATCTGCGGTGGAATTTTGTTAAAGTCACCAACAGGCTAAACATTGTTAGCAAGCTCCTGTGCTTTCTAATAGAATGATAATAATGAGAATAATAATTATCATAAACAACATAATTCATCAAAATAACAACAGAACAAAGTTTATCCAAAGGTTCTTAAGGGATCTCCTGGCATTTTCAACTTTTAGTTAGGAGTTCTTTTTCAGCTAAGAGATAGATGGCCATGAAATTTGATTTTGACATTCCTGTTGCTCAATGAATCTCAGTGATTGATTCTATAGCTTGGTAAACAAAACCACTAACACTCATAAACACTGAAAACATGATTAGTCTATTTGTGCATATATGACAACCACGGATATGCAATTTATTATGACCTGCATAATTCTTCACACGTTTAATCAGCCAGCACACTATCAGAAAACACACGCGATACACACTAAAAGGAAACTGAACCTAAAAATGCTGACTTTAAATAATCTGATTACATGTAAATTTTTACATGTAATGTTGTTACATGTGTACAATGTAAAACTAAATGTAATGCAATCTGATGGAAATTTTACTTGTATTATATATATTCAGGTCATATCAAGAACATTTCCAAATGATTAATTACTGAAATAAATAAAACTCTGATAATATATATCTCAGTTGCATTTTACTCAGATTTATTGTTTCATGTTTATGGAGGGCAAAGAATGTTTTGAAAGACTCTTGTGATTCAGACACTCAGAGACAAATAAAAATGACACTGACCTTTGGCCATTTGTTACGCAGGCTTCACTACGTAGCCAGAGATCCAAAATGATCCATTTCATTGTTCAGGTAAACAATCGTTTTGGTGTTTATACTTATTTATTTAGTCACTTGGACTGTGCTGGATGAAAGACTGAAAATTACTTTATTTTCATCCGTAATAAAAACCTGTATATTAGTCATTAAAAAAATTTATGTATCATTTCCAGTGAAAATTGAGGTATGCCTGCTAAATTGCTAACTCAGAGACAGGAGACTGATATATTTTTCCCCTCTATGTCACAGGTGAATGTGGCTTCAACATTTATAATACAAAAATATCAAGAGGCATGCATTTTTTAACACACATTTGCTCCACACGGATGAATCGGTGTCAAATCAATTTCAAAGGTGGTGGGCTCGACTTTGACCTTGTCCCTAGCTGCTCAAATTGTGAGTGAGTTCCATTAATACAACTCAGAGCAATTTCATTGGATTTAACAGACACAAAGCCATCCCGAATGCTTCCAGTGACAATCACTTTCACTGGCAGGACTGAGGTGACGCACTGTAAGCATTTTACATATCCATCATATCTAGCAAGCAGTGGATTTAGAAATTTACCAGCTATTTGAATTTAAGATGCAATTAATTCAGCTTTTACATTTTTATATTAGGTCAACAAGCGTGCAGAATTATTTATCTTGCTAGAAGGTCATTTGCACCCTTCCACCAAACACACATGCACACAATCAGCTTCATTACCTGAAGGTGGGGAAGCAGCTGCAGCACGCTTTGCTCTCGTATTCTGCCTCCAGAGTATGTGTTATCAGTTAGATGCAAGTCAGGCACACTGAAAACCTCTTTTTTATAACAAACAACAAAGCCGTACACCAAGAAGAAGAATTGTGACTTTTGCAACTCTTCTGGAGATCTATAATTCACTCTGACAGATGTCAGAAACGGAGCATGTTTATTTTAGCTGCACTGTGACAACAGGCTGCAAAATATACCTCTGAACACATCAGAAGCCTTAGCATCCTGAATTCTGTGAATTCTGTGTTGTGCATGACTACATCATTAGTGAGAAACTGCTCCAGTGAGATGACTAAATTATGATTACAAATTGAAATGAATCACAGGCTCTTCACTGTGACAAAAGAGGGAAGGCCCACCCGACTCTAGATGCCTTTTTTCCCCTTCAGAGACTCTATAGAAATTTTAAACACGAGCAGCAGATTTTAATTGAATGACAGAAAGTGCAACAGAGAGAATCGGGCCTTACTGTTTGCGCCTGACACCCTCAACATAATCACACTGGGTGCCGTAGCTCGAAGAGTAAGTCAAAGCTTCTTTTCTAAACCGACTCCGACAGCATTTCACAGACAA
This sequence comes from Oreochromis aureus, assembly GCF_013358895.1. Classification (NCBI taxonomy): domain Eukaryota; kingdom Metazoa; phylum Chordata; class Actinopteri; order Cichliformes; family Cichlidae; genus Oreochromis; species Oreochromis aureus. The sequence goes on along the minus strand of NC_052957.1, from coordinate 10,590,918 downwards.
ACACAGAATAAAGTCGAATTTTTCCTCGTGAAAGAAACAGAAAAGATCAGAGTGCTACAGTAAAAAAGAAATTAATATGGCCTTTGAATGGTGGCATAGTTTGACACAATTCTGTTCTCATCTTTCAGCTCCACCAAACAGAAACAGAATGTCTCTAACTGATCAGCATGGCAGTCAATACATCAGCGTGTGCATTGGGATGAAGAAATCAATGTCAGTCCACTCCCATGGCGCTTCCATCTCTGCCAGAAAGCCCTCATACAAAGACGGAAAGCCATCAACTGAACCTACCCAAAGGGGATAGCACGCAGCTGATATTGATGTTTGAAGGAGTGCGCCGTGGTGCCAAGAAAGGCCCTTGTAAAAGCCATGGTAAAGGATTACCCAAGCAAGCATGTCCTCCTTCGCTGCAGACGAGAACACTAGTTTCCACCCTTGGTACCATTTTGAAGGGTCATTTTTAAACACAGCGAGGGATGAAACAAACAACAAGGGAAGCTAGGAGGAGCCATCCATCACTCCTACTTGGCTCTACCCTGCTGTTTGTTGAAGGGGAGATAAAGTTGGCCTTATCTTCAATTAAGCTTGATCAAACATTGTTAAAACCTAATCTGAAATGCTAAACACAACAAATAGGCTCACAAGGAATACAAGACATTTTTATTGCAATATTGATTAACAGACAATTGCCACTTTATTATTCTGCAGTGATGAACATGATGCCCATAGAATTCAAAAATCAAATAATGAAATGATAACAACTGTACACAGTAAGGCTGTTAAGATTCATTCATGTCCTCTGCATCAGTCATCGTGTTAGTGCTACTATCGATCATCAGCTTGTTCCAGTTTTCCTTACTACTCTATGATTTATGATTCGACGGGGGAAACGGTTTCCAACATTTGTTGTTGTTTCAGCATGCCTAATATGACAGATCTTTAAGCAAGACGGGAGGTGAGATGCTAAAATCATTCAAACTAAAGAGGTTTACAATGTTTGCTGTACTTCTTCAGGCCCTGTGTCAGCTGAGAGGTTTTTGTTGAGATCTGGGATTGTTGCTTGCAGCTGAGCAGATAAGATTGATGTGCCAGAGCTCTGCCAAACAGACAATGTAATTAAAGTCATGCAACCATGGTTTGTACCAGAACTGAAGCACGTGTAGCCACATCCTTCTTCTCAGGTTCTGTGCTGACACAGACTTCTAACATAGTTTTGTTTCTAGTGTGTCTGCGAATACATGCTTGTGTTATCTCAACATTTACAGCTAATTACCCCCCAGGAGACAGTGTTTTGAGTCAGTTTGTATCCATCTATTATTTAGCCAGTCAGCTAATGTGAAGTTTAAGGTGCACTAATTAAAGAGTTTTAGAATTCATAGCACATAGTTTGTTTCCAGTACACTACAACATTAGTAAAACCAGACTCAGTATAAACAGTAACATTACGAAGGAACAAGCTAATACAGGAAATAAAAGACTGGAGTCATTATTTAAAGAACAGATTAAATTACTTAGTTAACCACATTAATAGCAAATGTATGTATTTAATCACAGACAAATACAAGTAGCAATAATAGCAGCAATAGTAAAAAAAAAGATTATTGCTTTGGCCACTTGGGGGCACCACAACAAGCTTTAATTTCTCATTTCTTATTTTTGAATTCCGAGGTTTCTAGGGAAAGGTGTGTATTTCCCATCTGCTGGATTTTCTGCAAGTCGTAAGGTAAAACTGGTCATAAAGATATACTCTTTATACAGCACTGAAAACAGCCTTGCAATTGCTTTGGTTGTTAGCAGATTGCTGTGATTGCCTGTAGTCTGCATGGAAGATGCCAACTTGTCCACAAACACTTGCCAACTATTCTCAGAGTAATAATGAAACTGTAGTACAGACAGAAAAGGGAGACCATTCACCTTCAAAATAAATCTTTAGCAGGCAACATGTTTCAAAAGGCACAACTTTTACTTTGACGGTGAGTATTCAGGGTTTCCAATTTGCATTACACTCTTAAATTTCACTAAACTTGGTGAGTATTTGAACACAAATACACACTAACATACAAACTATGGCTGACAATAGCAATTGTTTAGCAGCTAAAAAAAAAAAAAAAAAAAAATCACAAGGAGGATTTTGATGCAGCACACCATTTACAGCAACATAAAAGGTGTTCTTATTTCAAAAACAGTTCTTAAAAGATCCTGAGTAAGCTGTACGGTTCTTTACAGAGGCTGAGGCCGATAGCTAGTAGCTTCTGATACAGCTATTGATGCGTCTGTCAAGTGTGTTTACATTCATGCACCGAACTGCTGCACTAAAAGCTCTTTTCTCTTTCTATTATGAATCTATTTGCAATGTAATGTGAGAGCAGTGGTAACAGTGTAGGCAGTGGGTTGTGGTCAGAGTGTAGCTGGATAAAAGGGTTCAGAAAACTGAAAGAACAGCAACAGGATTTGCAGAAAAGGAGCATTTTTTGATATTGTTTTGTTTAATTAAGGGCAATATTAACCCTCGTGCAGCTCAGCTTTGCTATTTGCTAGCTCCTGAGGGAAGTATCCGTCCCTTTAGCAGGTCACTTGTTATTATAGATCATATTATATCATTTTCTGTTGCCTGCTGTGGCTGGAAACAAGGAAGCACTGATGGGAGCAGTGAGAATGAACCAAAAGTCAAGTTGTTTGGAATTAAATAAAAAAGGAAGGATAAAAGAAGCAAACGGAGCCGACAGAGTCCGCCTGTAATGCTCCCAGGATTTGTCATCACAAATGCCACCTTTCACTTTACAGACATTTATTTGTTCCATTGTAAATATGAAAACACTGATTAGAAATTCTCTAAAAATGTCACTGAATGTAAATCAGGCTTTTTTTTCCCCCCTGAAATGCCCAATATCAATGCTCTCTCTGGCATCAATGTTGAATATAAACACTTCATTCAGGGAGCACTGAAACTCTTAAGTTGAGAGATGTTCATTGTTACAGGAAAGGTCAGGGATTTGCTACATGCTAGGATTTAACCTCTGAAGGTCATAATTACTGACAAATAATTTCTCAGCCTCGGCCTTTAGTTTTAGTGCTTTCGAGGAAATTTAGTCCTCGGGAAAGTAAATCACCTAAATCATGTGGAACCATAAATGTCACCACCCGTCTCCATCAGTTTGGCTTTACTTCATTTTACATCATCAGACTTCAGCAATCTGTCTGACATGGCTGTGTTTAAACAGCTATGGGACAAAAACCTGAAGGCATTCTTAAAACAGTTAAGTAGAATATTATTCATGCACGACCACAGCTCTGCTTCAGATGGACCCACAACACACAGAGAAAAACAACATCTTATATTCCTCGCATATTGCCAGACAGCCAGAAATTCAACCAGTTAGGTCAAGGCTGGAAACAACGACAGCCACACGTTTAGTCTGCAAATCTTCAGCAGAAGGACACAAAGAAATGTTGCTTTTAGTTTTGTGAAAGTGCAGGCAGCTGATGAGGGATCATCGATGCAGCAGAAATAAAGACAGATTCACAGCGATGCATGCTGCAAGCCTCATCAAAACGACTCTTACTGCACACCTTCCTAAAAGGTTAGCTGGTCAGATGAGTTGATGACATTACAATCTGACAATTATGGCCCACACAGCAGAATTTTACACAGCGAATGGAGCGTGGCTCACAGAAAAGCAAACTTCGTCAGATGTTTCTGTTCGACGCACAGCTTATTTTTATAACCTTGTGGTTTTAGCTTATTGTAACACATAAATAATCTCTGTATCACATGTGACAACATCCACATGTTTGTTTTACCCATGAGCTGTGACCTCAATACACCAAACAGTCTTCACAGAGCACCAAACCATGGATATAAACAGATAAATATGAGAGGTTGACCCTACTGAAATCCCCAGTTTAATTAATGCCAGGTCCCCTCTCTGTAATTTGAAGTCTCCTTTATTAGAAATTTTAAAAGTTCTCTCCCGAGGGATGTTCTGAGTCACAGGGAAATTGTGGCACAATATGTTTTTAATTTCCCAGGAGGTCCTTGCACAGCAACTATTTAACGATGGAGCAGCTTGGCTGAATGAAACTAAAAGGTATGCTTTTTTTCCTATTGTCATTATGACTGACCTTAGCATGAAATAATCTGCCTATATGCACAGTCCTCACTTGGTCTTCTTCGAAGCTCTGCATGGGATAAGCGCCGGAGTGCTATTCTTAACTCTTTTAGTCTTTTATTCATGCAAAAAGTAGGTTTCATTATTTAAAACAGAGGTGACATGAAAAAAGAACATATTTGGTTTCAGATTTTCTTAAATAATCGCCTTAAAACCCACAAAATAAATCAAACATACTATTATTCACTTTGTTTATTGAGTCTTTGTGTTCTTTGTAAACAGTAGTTTTATAATGATCAGCTACATTCTTAATAATGCCTTTTAAAAATCTTACCTACAGTGCACCAATCACCCTTAATAATCCCTTCAAAACCACCAAAAGAGGACTGATCCCTTCAAATTACGGATATGAGACCTCCGGGAATGTTCGATTGGGATCCCCTGTGTGTGCAGCATCAGGCTTCTTCTACTGAATCCTGAAGATGCTCAATCAGATTGAGATCTGGGGAGTTTGATGGCTGGGTCAGTGCCTTGGACTCTTTGTCATGTTCTCTGGGATGTTGTGGAGCAGACAACATGCACTGTTCTGCAGGGGGATGTCGCTCCATGCGGCGGTGCTGGGTGTGCATTTGGTCTGAGACGGTATTAAATTAAATATTAAGTTAAAGTAACATCCAAATGGATGACAGGACGCGAAGTTTCCCAGCAGAATACTTCTTTGTAACTATATAATCAAGCCTGTTCATTTCATATGTCAGTGGTTTTAATGTTGTGGCTGATGTATGTATTCATAGAAAATTCACAAGTATTGTTTCAGTAGCAGTTTTCATGCATTTTCATGCCGAAATATCCAAGCATAGAAAAATTGTCTCATTTATTTGCATAATGTTTTGTAATTTACAGTTTATTCTGTTTTTGCTGCAGAAAGCAAATATCCCCAGCTCACTTCATTATTCACACAACTTTCTGATCAAGTGCCAGGTCAAATGTGTTAACTCGGAGGCATTCCATATTAGTTATATACTATGTAGTATAAACAGGCCACATTTTGTCAGATAATTCAATTGTTTTCTCCTGCATGTTAATGTGTGTGTGTGGAAGGTTAATGAAAATGATTTATAAACCTCTATTTACGCAATCCCATAAATAGTTATACTGAATTAACATCCAAGTCTGCGTTATATCAACTAAAAAATCCAATTAAAAAAAACAAGCAAACAAACGAAAAATAGGTTTAAAGATAAACCTATTTAGTTCCAAGTTTCCAGTGTTCAATATTCTTTTTCCTTTTTGAAATTGTACTAGTTACAATGTTTTCAAGCGTTTCCAAGCTCTAATAATGTAAAGCTAAAGGAACAGGTGCGCATTTTCATACTGAACTTTAAAGTAATAAGTGGCCTTGAGTTCCCTCAACTTGGTCATAGTGAAGAGTGGTATTGTCAAGATTTTCATATTTGAATGTTCAGACCATTATAATCCTGATCAATATGTGGAGAGAGATGTGTATTTTAAGTCTATTTCCCAGAGGTTCAGGCCATGAACAGACAGCTGAAAGTAAAAAACCCCCAAAACAAAACAGAAAAGGGTAGAGCTTTTATTTTCCCCTTCAAGGTTTCAGTTTGAGTATTTGTTAAAATCTTTTCAAGCCAATAAGAAAAACAGCTCAAAGACATTCAAGGTTAGTCACATAAGTGCTTTCCAGTTAATCTGGTATTCATGCTGGTGTCATTTCCAGTGGAAGCTTTGTTTGGGGCCTTCCAAGGTGCTTACTTTAATATCGCTTCCATTTTTTCATTTTGCATTGCTGATAATGTTAATAAAGCTGCAATCAATATAATAAGCAACAAGAAAAAAAAATCCGCAGACATTTTTCTCCTTTTCTGATAAGACATCTTAGATTATTTTTCCTTGAAAGCTTTAACACTGATGCTTCGATACTGAGTCTGTTGCTCTGCCGTTCGTTCACACGTCAAGTTAGATCCAAAGGATAAGGGTTCATTAGGGTCCTCACGCTGTGACAGTATCTTTTCTGTTTCATTTTCAGCTCACAGTCTGAGGACACATCCATAATCTGTTACTGCAGTGCGATGGGAAGCCTGCAGCTGCTGCTCTCAGTCCTCCTCACCCCGTCCATAATACACGTCTCCTCAATGTCACTCAAATATGAGTTCAGCTCTCACATCTTCATGACAGCAGCAACCAATAAGAACCACCTAAAATTTACGTCCTTACATCTCCTCTTCAGTGTCTGACCTTTGCTTGTAAAACCATTGACCTAAAAGGATTTATTGTCCTTGTCGTTCAATTACATCAACAACACTGTCATGCAAGAAGGTTCAGGTGCTCATTTAGTAAAGCGTACACGTCAGTGCTAAGGCCAAAATCCGCCTGACGAAGCAGCAGCTGATGAGTAGCTCTGATCAAGTGTCTTGACAAAGACTTTAAATTAGTCTGTGATTCACAGGCTTGAACTAGATGATGTCCATCATGACGGAGGTGAGCGATGCACTGCATCCGTTCTCCATCCTCTGAAAATAACCCAGAAGGTCATGTACTCTTCTCGTCATTATGACTGTTCAGCCTTTTAGATTTCTAGTCGAAGACGCCGTTCTTCAAATGGCTGAGACTCTAAACTGCACTTTTAAACCTTTTCCTGCAGAACAAAATGCAGGACAGTGTGCAAAAACAATTTAGTGTTTGCATCCACTACCTCAGCCAAAGCTCTTGCATTAATCTACATTAGCATCAGGGCTGGTCTGCTTGCATGATATTTATTTATGGTTAGCAATTTTCGTGTTACAAATTATACAACAAGCCAGCGGGATACTCCCTGTGGTATGTATTAGTGCACAATATGCATTATGATAACAGCCTTGAAATTGAGTTATGTGTGTGTTCTTCAATGATAGTGGCTGTTAAAATAATATCTTAAAGACCTTTTATTACCATATTATCCCAATAGAACACTCAGCCTGCATCCTTCTAGTTCATAGAGTTTCCAAGAGTAGAATGGGAGCCAGAGGCTTCAGGTATCAGCCCCCACTCCCGTGGAACCAGAGCCCTGTTTGGATTCCCTGTCTTTAGTTTTAGTTTAAGTGTTTGTAGGTGTGATCTAATATATCCCATAGTTTACATCCTCTCAGCTTTTTCTCCTCATCCCTAACCAGCTGTGGCAGATGTCTACCCCTCGCTGAGCACACAGGTTTCTTCCTGTTAACAGGGAGTTCTTCCTTCCCACTTTTGCCAAGTGCTTCCTTACAGGGGGCTATTGTTGTCAACTGGAACCATTTGAATAAAAGTGGCTTAAACTGAATGAAAATAAAAAGCTTTAAGCTGCAGCTTGGATAAGGACACACATCGTTTAGCTTTATAGCCAACCATCACATACTGACTTTGCTATAGTTGGCTATATTTGCACCACATCAGCCTCTGTACTGATGTGACATGCATGACAGGTTTAACACATTGCAGAGTCAACACCCTGTCAGGCCTTATAGTTTTTCACTGCCCAGTGGGATATTGTAAGCACACAAATCACTGACGATTGCTCAGGTAGAGCAATGGCCACTGCAATAGCACTTTCTTCATCATCCTACATTCTTTTTTTATTTTATTTTTTTTAAAGTTAGAAGAGTTTTTGTTATCTTGAGCTTTATAAGGAAAGCAAAGAAGTCCCCAGCTGTTCCTAGTAGAGAAAAGCTTTTCTTTTCTTTTGTGGCTTTGAGTTCTAATGAGATCACATTAATACATACCTGTTGGGAAGAAACACACTCAGCAAATCAGTAAGCTTCTAAGCAGCCGTTTGAAGTGCCCCTGCCTCGTTCCCTTTGCTTCACATTTTAATGTGGGGAGATACTGTCTTCTAATGTGCTGTAATATACTCTGCGTTCCTCATGATGACACAAATCAATAGATATACTAATCCGGGAGTATCCAGTGGGGCATTCTCTTATCCTGCTGGATTTTCACACACTAACTTAAAACTCTGTTGAGTGGTCTTTAGAGCAAGTTTCTTATTCCTGTCAGAAGCAAAAGGGATTATGTACGATACTTAAGGCTTCACCCACTTAGAGCTGAACTTTTTTTCACATAAGTCAAAAAGAGAAAGTGAAACAGAGACCAGTTTTATATTTGCTGACATCGTGGGATGTGATAAACAAACCTAAAAAAACACGGGTGGTGCAAAGATTGCCCTGTCAAACTGGCACATAAAAATGCCTTTGTCTTTGGTGGCTGACATTTTCCAAACTAAGTGGTGAAGATGGGTGAATTTCTTTAACTGTGAAAGTGAATACACAACAAGCCAATTGTGGCAAAGAAGGGAAGAAGACACGCCGAGCGTAGCGATGTCAGGTGGAGGAAGCACCGACTGTACAGCTCCACGTTTTTGCCTGTAAGAACTGATTAAAACAGCATCTGCTGCATCTGACTGTGGCAGGCTGCTGTGCAGTGGTGTTAAAATCATATTTCAGCCGTTTATTAGTGAGCAGTTGAAGCACACCTGAGCGGCGGCGGCGGCAGCAGCAGCAGCAGCAGCAGCAGCAGCACACTGCAGCCAAGCAGTGAGCTCAAATTGTTTTAGAAGACTGTCTACTCCCTGTTTAATTACTGCCTAAAACATATGATACGCTAACCGGAGCGCAAGTGAGTTCTTAAAGTTCAAATCACTACGTCACTCTAAGTTTAACATGCTGCTGTGTTTGCCATTGTGAGCAATCATTGTCTGTTTACTTTAAGCGTCACCTACGATTCACAACGCTACTATTCTGGGTAACACCCTGCTTTTAACTGACTTGTGATTATACTTACAGAATATATTTGACTTTAATCCACTTCTGTGTTTGCTTCAGTGATCCTCTTACCAGAAGTTATTCCACATTAAAGCTGTTTAGAGTTGACATATTCCTGCCTGCTCCCTCCTTCCATCAGTCTGCAACTCCAACGCGGCTGTTTGTTGCTATTTTAAGAGTATCCGAAGCGGATAAAATGAGGCACCTGACTGATGGTAAATTATCCCCCCACCAATCCTTGAACCGAGCGTCAAAGCTTAGATTTATGACTCAACTTGCATTTAAGAGAGCTTGCAATCTGACATTGTCACAGAGTAAAGAGATGGCGTGTAATTGAATTGAAAAGCACAAAGCCAGTGTTGGATCACACTGGAAATTCCCAAAGCCTGCAGATTTGGAACCAAGTCACGACCCTGGTAGCCATAAGTGCCATCCAAGTCAAATCCCAGTTGCTTGCATGTGTCTCTCTCTGTCACGCGTAATCCAAAGTCCCCCATCAATCGTGGTGGTGGGTGACACGATCCCTGACAACTTTTCACATCAGTCTGGGGATTAGAGGCATGAGGTTTACGCTGGCCTTGCCAGAACCCAGGATAACATTTTTTGATTCAGCAATTTAAACTAATTTCAAGGCTGGCTCCGCAGCAATTTTCTGGATCAATGGAATGTCATAGCTCACTTGGTCACTAGCCCTCTTATCGCAGGTACCTAACACAGGGGGATGCTATGCTAATTGCCTGGTTTGGAGAGCTGGGATCTACATTTCCTCCATCGTTCTGAGCCCAAACCAAAAAGAAGATCTGATATGACCAATGATAGTCATTGGCAGCTGAACAAAAGGCTAAAGGCACAAAAAGCGTTAACATATCGAGTTATGAGCATTCTTTTATATTTTGAGTAAACATGCATTCATTATCATGACAAAATGTCCAGGCAAAACGCAGAGCATACCAACTATCTCATTTCCCTTTGAATAGCTCAACTTGGAACCCACAGGCTAACCTGGGACAAACAAAGAAAATGAATTAGATTAGAAAACATAATAACTCTTGTGTAAGAATAACAAAACTATTAGTATTTCAAATGTAGTTTTTATATAACTGAAGTAAAAGCCGTGGGCAAGGATAGTCGAGATGCACTGTCTTCTGAATGGATACTGGGTGAAGCAATACTGCACCGTACACTTTATGTAAATATACACCATTCCATTTTAGTGGACTCGTTAAACATATACACTTTCTGATTGCTATCCAATAACCGTAAAGTTTGAGAACCGGACATGTTTTGTGAGAAGTGTGGCTGGAGCCCTGAACACTGGAGCATGAAATAAATATCTGCAAATCGTTTCTATAGTGTGGCTTCAGGGTGCCACTGCTGAGGACATTATCTGTTGGACTATTTATTGGTGCTTTCCTTACTCCTTTGAACATGATAACTCAAAAGCAGCAATTGAATCTTCAAGTTATTAAGTCTGGCTCAAAGAAAAGACGCAGAAACTGACAAAAATTGACAAAATTGCTGTAATACGCGACATTTTCAGCAGATTCTTCCTTTTCTCCATATTCCTGCAGACGTACTATTTCATGTCTGGCTTGGGACGAGACCAGAAAGCCTTTTGGGGCAAAACAGTAATTTTTTTTTTTTCCTGGCAAGGCCTGCTCCATTTTCTTATGTTTCAATTGGCAAGGACAGAGCGAAGCCACATAGGGTTAAAAAGCAATTTCCCACATCATGACAACTGTACAAATGTATGGTGGCAAATGTTGGAGGAGAAAAGGAGGAGGTGGGGGGTAGATAAGGGGGTGAAAGACACCGTGGTGGCAGTGGTGGAGTAGAGAGGTTAATCCTGCTGTTTAATCTGTGGAGGTATGGGGGACCTTATCTCTGCCGCCTGCTGCCGTTGCGCTCTCCTTCAGCATCCAGCATTCCTGACTGTCTGACATCACTCAGTGCTAGGTGGTGGGGATTTGCTGGGGTGAAGGGGGAGAGGGAGCGCGAGCTAACTGCAGCAACATTAAGAGACAGCGCTACCACAAGCACACGCCGTACCTCCCACCCTCCCTGTCGTGCGGCTTTGTGACGACCACAGAGAGCCCGATGTCGCCAGTTCTGCTCCTGTGGGACTGAGCGCCGACAAGCCCCGTTTTCACATTTATTTGGTGAAACTGTAATAAGGGAAAAAGTCGACGAAGAAACGTTGGAACTCGCTGGCCTGTTATCTGACAGCACTGCTGGCAAACCAAACAGCTGTCAGCTATCCTCAGGCAGCAAAGCAACCAAAAATATCCCACATGGGCTTGCATTTTAGCTAACTCAAACATGGATATTCATGTTTGACCAAAAGCATCTCACCACAATTTATCTCAGCTACTACTTCAGGTCTGCCGCAAGCTCATCTCCACAACAGAACAGCACGAAACAACTGACCTGCCTTCAGGAAGAGTGAAAGGAACTCGGATCTCAAAATCTTTTGACGATAGTTTCCACTTGACCTAACAACCACCATTTCGGCTTCAGCAGACTTTTCTGGAGGGCTCCAAATAATAACTGGATCCTGGATGGCCGCACATGGAGAGAGACCTTATATTGTTTGCCTGTTTGGAAAAAATCACCAACAAGTAACCCTGCAGCTCTTTTACATTCAGCTCATAGATAATTAATTTGTGGGAAAACTAAACTGTTGAGTTTCTTTTCTTTCTTTCTTTTCCTTTTGCATTCCAAAGACCTACTCGATTGGGATCTCTAGCAATTAGTAATGAATGCGCATGTCGTCTGTAATCTCGTGTGACTCTGCCATCTACGCAACTTGTTAGTAAAAATCCCACAACGGCTTTTTTCCTGCGTCTTTCCAACATGAGCTACGGGGGCTGCGTTGGCATTTATAAATGAAAGTTTGGACAGCAATTTGGGTGCAAATTCAGGAGTGTGCAGATCCATCTCAGAATCTCAAATCTCAAAAGATGATGAGATGGATAAGATGCATTGCTGCACAGGGTGTTTCAATTGCCTCGACTTATTATGTCGTGGTCTATTTATAATGATTTTAGGTCTGTGGCAGGCGACCGTAGATGTAAATAAATTCAACTGGGTTCTCGCTTGTGAGTGCGGGACACAAATTGTGACGGTTTCCAAATCACATCAAGTCTCCTGGTGATACTAATCCTTTGCCAACAGGGCTTCAAAGACTTTTTAGCACTAACCATTAAAATTTCTTCACAATTTTCTGACGCTTGCATGGGCATTGCAAGACTAATGCCAGAATATTTCTGTCATGCCATTTGTTGTGATTGAGAAAAGTATTTTCTAGCTTTTCTTGTCAATTTAAGGTGGATATTATGATATTGTACAACTCGTTTCTGCAATCCTTTTTCTTGTTACCAGTGATATGACTTAGTAGAAGGTAGAGAAGGTGGTTAAATGGGCAGCTTCTGACACAGTCCAATTTTGAGTCTCAATTTGTGACTCTTCTTCTATCTGCAGGAAATATTGGCAGAAAAAAAGTCCTGTTTTGGACATTAGGACCTAATTAAAATGGCCTGGCACTTACCCTTTTCAAATGGTATATTCATGCAGAAAATGGGCGACCCTTAGCTATGATACTGAAAGAAACAAACAGACCAACAAAACAAATCTACGTCCAAGGCCTCAGGCAACAAAAACAATTACCAGAAAATCCATTAATACACAGACAGCTTGCTATTCTTTTAATGACTCTATTAATGATAACATTTCATTGACTGGCCTTGGTCCCGGCTTTGTTGCTGTCCCCCCCCCCCCGTAAAATGGTAGAAAACATTGTTTTGGCAGAAACTGTGTTTACAGACGAAACTGCAATTAAAACAGAAGTTGTGCATCAAAATGTCTGGGATTTGGGAAAGCTGAAGCCGGTACCGGTTTTGTTTACACTGATGACTTGTCTGTGTCATCTAAATGCCAGAATCAGGAGAACTGAGTTCTGAGCACAGAGTCATCTCCGAAAACAAGAAGAACAAAGCTGGAAAGATTAAAAACACTTTAAGGCTAAGACTGCAGAAAAATGAAAACACAGGCCATTCAAATACTCTAATGCAACAGAGATAAAAGTATTTGCACAGCTGCGATGCATCATAGGAGGGAAACTGAGGGGGACGAATAGGGTGTTCAAATCATGGGACATTGAAACCAGTGGTAGCTTATGTCTGATATTCTACCAGTTCGATCGCCCAATTCTATTTCTTAATGTTTATTTGAACTTGTCTCCAAAAGATTGCATTTGCATACAACTGAACTTTATTCTGAATTACATTTTATGTAAAATTCAACTCCAAAGAGCTCCTTATTCTGCTGAAATCTGCATAGGGAGAAAAATGTCATGGTGGTTGCACAAAAGACAAGAATTTCCTCCAGAATAGAAGGTTGAAGTCCTGTGTGGGATTATTAGATGGGTATTAATTGACATTAATGCAGAACATTACAATCTTCTGCCTGTTCTTGGTTATCCCCATCCCCACTGCATGATAGGTTGCTTTAAAAGGAGCAGCAGTAGGAGAACAAGAGCAAAAGTAGTAATTTTAGCAATTTGTGAAAGATGAATTGTTGGACCTTATTTTGATAGGCAGCAAGACATTTCCCCTTCATCCTTTCTGTTTCCTGAATGAAGTGCATCTCCTGCGACCCCAAATTGTTGATGTCTTATTGGGTAAAGTGCAGATTAGATGAATTCAAAATGACCACTAACAACCAGCAGTGCAATCTAAATAAATGCATGACGTCGCAGTGAAGAGATTTGCTTTGAGATCAGCGCTAAACCATTTTTCAGCATCTTCTTTGTAATAAAAACAGTTTTGTGTTTGCATATTATAAAATAAAAAAATAAATAACTTGAATTACATAATCACTTCTGTAGTCACTTTGCAGATAAATCAATTAACTTTACTGAGCGCACTAAACAGTGCACACTAATATACAGACATGCCGACAAATTTGGGATGATTTTTTTTTTTGTTTTTTTAATTGAGGCAAGACTATTTCTTCCTCTGTAGTAAGTCCCGGCTTGCAGTGTTAATGCACAGTTGATGGCTAATGACAGGTGTATTAAGTGATCATGGGATTTTAATGGCCACTTATCCCTGACTGTCAGAGGCAGAGTCCACAGAGAGTTGCTGGGAGCTGCAGAAACTCTGTCTGCCAAATGGGCGGCTTTCTGTTCTTTCTGCTGTTTCTTTTTGACTTCGTTCTCTTTGTCCACTGGAACAATGTCCTCATTTAATGGCGAAGAATATCTAAAGAACACGAAGCCACTACATAATTTTTCTATCAAAGTGGTCGCAAGAAGCCCGACGTTCACTCTTTCATGGCCTGTCAATGAGAGAGGACTAAAGAGTCACACTAACATGCTTTCAGCATGCGGTCAAGCAAAATGCACATTAAGCTAATGAAATGCATTAATGCCCCTTTTTGTTCTTATCAGGAGTTATCTCCCTCACAGCAATCTGCTGATAAGAGCTGTTTTCAATAATTATGAATGACTACTAATATAACAAGACATCACTGTATTTACATTTAAATAACTTAAGGTTTTATCTAAGAAAAGCAAAACATTGTGGTTATATGTATGAGACTCGCTGCATTCTCTTATAATACTTCAGAGTGAGAAAACAAACAGAACGTGTGCCTTTAGGAAATGTATATTTGAAAAATAAACAGGTGGAAATAGGCATTAAGCCTGAGCTTGGTCTCGGCTGATTCTGTGTCATTTATTTGCAGAGAAAGACCAAACGAGTGTTTGCGTCGCATGCATGCAGATCATTGGTTTTATATGGCACAAACGTGAAGGAAGCAAGAGATAAGATGTTTTATTTTTGTGTTTTGACATAGCAAGAATGTTGTTTGTTCTAAAATAATGAGAAAGTGGGATGAGGAGGCTGGCAGCTCACCTTTGAACTGTGTATCATGGAGCAAAGAAGTAGGAATGCATTTTCTCTCTACCTTTCCTTCGGCAAAGAACATTTCTCACCGTGAATCTCATGGGGGACCATCTAAAACACATCCAACACCCACATAACGTCAATTTGGGATCTGTATTTTAACTAGTACTATCATAGACTAACATTTTAAGGGATCCTGGCCTAATGTTTTTCCTCCTTCCCGATGGTTATTTACCTGTTATTAACCCTGGGGCACTGGTCCTCCATGTCTCTTGGTTGGAATTCCCTATGGTAATATTTAAAGCTGGGACTTGACTTTAATGATGTTTGGATGAAGGTGGCCTAAAGGTCACCAAGCTCCTGCCTTTGCGAAACATTATCCAGTGCCAGCAATATTCACGTGACCAATGTGTTTTTCCCAGAAACTTCCGACATCCCATCAAGTCACATTTGAAACGCCACTGATATCATTGATTTCCATTAACACAGTTCACATCCCATGGGTGAGGCCATAATCAGTCTGGTTAGGATAGATACCAGTGCTTTTAGACATGAGCAAGCATACTGTGTCATGGTGACCTTCAGTGCTCCCTTCTCATAGGAGTCATACTACACATTACTTTATTATGTCAAGTTTTAAAAGAAGCCAATAAATGTAATTTATTTCTTTGAAAACATATTTCCCCTTGTTTTTACCCATATCTTATGGTATATTAGGCACTACAAATGCTACAGTAGGTGCCATTAATGCACCTTTAAGCTGTTGTTCCATCTCGATTAAGAGCAAAAAAGGAGAAGAAGCCGTTACTAACTGTCACTGTCCAATCAAATACTGCAAACCTGTAATAATTTAATATTGATATGTTAATTAGTGACACTTAAATTGCAATAGACCAATGACCTGTCCAGGGTGTACAATGCCTCTGTGGCAGCTGCACCCCTCAGCTAGATAAGTGGTGGTCTATAGACATGTAGGCTATATATTTTTGCTCATTTGTTTAAATATGGTTTTTTTTCCCCATCATACTCTAGTATAGTTATTTTCTGCTGTTGCAGCACATATCTCTCTCTTTGCGTTGGTGTATGTATTTGTTTTTGTGAATCAAAGCCAGACTTTATGTTGATAAATGCCTCAGGGTCATTTTTAGGGGATTGCTGTGACTCCAGAGGCAGACTGGGTCGCCCACCCATTGGAAGGTCGGCTCAATCTCTGACTTCTCCAGCCTGCATGTCCTTGGGAAAGATACTGAACCCCTAAATGCATCCAGAAGTGTGTGCATCAAAGTTAGAAATCGCTAAAAGGTGTTGAATAAAGATCTGATTGAATGTGTGACTGATGCTTGTGAAAAGCGCTTTGAGTGCCGAGTTAGAGTAGAAAAGGACTGTATAACAGGACACTATATAACTACCAGCCCATTTACTAAATGGACCACGTGTGTTGGAGAAAATATGCTTAATGTGAAAAATATACATTCATCTGTTCAGAAGTGGCTGGAATTTTTGTCATGAAGCAAAAGGACAGAAAAATCATATTGTACACATTTCTACATTATGTTTTTGTAATAATTTAAATAATCATATAATTAATATATTTTTAAAAATTACAGTCACAGCAACTACTAGCTATAAAACTACTATCAACAATGATAAAAATATAAATAAATCCTAAATTGTTTTGACGTACTTCTAAATATACTAGTAAGAGTTCTCTTTAAAACCCCAAAAGTATAACAGTCACACAGTATAATTCTGGGGCTTTTATTGTGAAAGGTAAGACCAAGAAGAACTATATTTTGTATGTATGTCTAGAACAAATCAGGTTTCAGGTAAATAATTCCACTGAAACGTGTGGGGTGTGGTGAAATAATGCTGTAGAAACAACAGAGAGAGAAACTGAACATAAGCTCCACTGCAAACCCTGACAGGTAAAGCTAGCATAAGCAACTGTGCACAGTCATTAGAGTGCTTTTGGGAGGGGCGGTGGGGGTGGAGGGGTGAAACATGTGTTTGTTTCCCACAGTGACATTCATTCACACCTTTCCACATACCTGAGTAGCTGAGTAGCAGCTCTGTGGGGACACTCTTGATGCGACAGTGAAAAACCTAAGCTCCATTTGAAAAGAAGAGACGATCGGTTGGTTCCCTGTAGGACAGCGGAGGGAACCGGAGAGCTGGGCCTCTTCTGGCACACAGCTCTAAGAGCCATTCGATGGTCGAGGAGACATACTCGATGTCATGTTGGATCACATCACACATGCTGGGAGTAAGGTCAGCACTGAAAAGCACGGAAGAACTGAACAGCTATAAGGATGGAGCTGACTCGAAGTGGGGGGATTGTTAGAAACAGCAGCTTCCCAAATATAGATGTACTCAAAAAGGGAAATTCTCCACTTTCACGGCTCAGTTAACAATACACAAATTTGCAAATACAAAAAATACAGTCAAACATTCACATTTCTTGCAATTATCCTGATTGCAAGACAAAACAGGGCTATTCTGGACCATGCAGTTGCTGCATGACTTGGTGAACCAAGATAAAGTCATACAACAAAGAAAGCAAGAAATATGAACAAACGCTATAAAATAATTTTAGTAGTATAGGACTGACTCATTACTGGGTATTAGTAATCTAAATTTGTAATTTTTGGTTAAAAATACAACAAATTTTAGGTAATTCATTACAAGCACCCTGTCACCCCCCCACCCCCCGCCCCCAATTTCTTTACTTAAATATACAAAAAAAAGAAGAAAGAAAAGAAAAGAAAAATGCAAAGGATAACACAGTTTGACTGGCATAGTAATATTTTGCACCAACAAGGTGATTTCCAAAGAGGTGTTAGCTGAAAATATGGCATATTTTCAGGCACAATAGTGGGAATCTACAGCCATCTGTAAAACACTGGCCTCCCTGTCATGGTTTGGGCCTGCATGTCGCCAAGTGGTGTTGGAGATCTTATTAAAATTGATGGAATTATAAACAAAGCAAAGTATCAGCAGATTTTGATCCTCCACGCAAAATGACCTTGAAAGCAACTTAATGTCATCATGAAAATGATCTCAAACACACGTCCAGTGCAGTGTTAATTAACTGTTAATCATGGATTGGTCTCCACCTACCTCAGACCTCAGAATTACTGAAGCAGCGTGTGATAATCTTGACAGAAAACAGAAGAAAAGGCAGCCAATATCCAAAGAAGAGCTTTAAATGTCCTTCAGGAAGCCTGGAGAAGAAAGTTCAGGCTGTGCGAAGCCTAAAGGAGGCCCTACTAAAAACTAACTTTCAAGCTTAATATTCAATACATTCAAGGAAACAGTTTTAACCTTATAAACTATAAATTGCTGCACGAGTTTCTGATTTTTTACAGTTTCATAGAAAGAAATGAGGGGCAACTCAAAATGTTTTTACGGTACTGTACATGAGGTATATGAGGCCTTTGAAAAAATTTCAGGAAAAATTTCTGACTAATGATTTACAGGCCTGAAACGTCCCCGAACAAATTAAACAGTATGCAAAATAATAACGATTAAATGTAAATGTGCCAAATATTTATTGGCCCAACTACATCAATTATAACCCAAGAAAAACCTTGACCCTTGACCCCTACATTAAGAAGTCCTGTGGCGCTTTTATGCTGTGGGGAGACATTTTGCTGGCATTCGTCCCCTTAGAGTGAAAGGGTCACTGCAAATCAATACAGAGTTGTTCTGAGTGATCACCTTTACTCTATGATGAAAAAATTTCTATTCTGATAGCAGGGGCCTCGTCTAGGATGTCAGTGCCCCCATCCACAGGGCGCACGGGTCGCTGAAAGATTTGATGAGGATGATAATGGTGTTAGTCATATGCTGTGGCCTTCACAGTCACCGGATCTCAGTCTACTAAACACCTGCGAGACTTAAGTAGAGCTCCAGAGATGCGTACGATCAATACCAGATCATGCTGGGGCACGGCATGGAGAAAATCAACACTTTCTGTAGCTTTTTCGTGAAAGTTTTAAATAAAAAACACTTTTTGCAGCTTTATCTTTTCCAGCAGAAATATGTCCCGTTAATGTAAACCACAAAACTGCTAAATCAACAAAAAATCCTAGCATGGTGCCTTCGTATCACCTGGTTTGCTCCTCTGACCGCTTGTGTGATGATCATGCCTCTAAGCTGTCAAGATCAAACAAAGAGCTATACGTGTCTCACCTTCCAAGAGCATTACTGGGAATGCTTTTGTCAGCAACATGAGCACCTTCACTAAATGTCAGCTAACAAGGCTAAAGGAAAAAGCAATGCTTGCACACACAAGCTCATTAAGACGTGCTATGATCTCCCTGGCCTCCAGCAGTATCACTAGGTAGTTGTAAAGAAAATTTAGCTGGGGAGAAAGTCAATGAAGTGATGATGAAAACGAGCCCCCAGATGCAGCTGATTGATTTTTTTCAGTGAAAAATGGCAGGTGCGTGGGGAGTACTTGTCGGCACTACACGAATCGCAGAAGGAATGGGGAATCGTTTTCACTACGTATTCTCATGCTACCTGAATTTATCATGGAGAATGAGGGGAAACTGCAAGCTTTGAGATTTCAGGAGCAGAAGTGGTTTGACCTTGACTGAAAAATCTGAACCAGTCACAGATTAGAAAACACACACAGAGAGGCAATTCTTGCTGGAAAAATAGAACTTAAAAAAAGGGAAAAAGCCAGAAAATCATTTTTGGAGAGGTAAATGTGTTTAAAGTGAAACGATGATTTAGCCGACAGCTTCAGAGCTGAGAAGAAAAAACAAAATCGATATAGAGAGTGCGGCACAAGCAAGGGTTAACTGATGCCTGAGTAAATACAGCACACAAACAGCACTTATGTGATGTCAGCCTCGACTGTCATAAGACTGGTAATATCAGGACAACAAGTAGAAAGGGGCCACGTTCCAGCAATGTGCAGCTGATTCAGGTGCTTCTGGGATGAAGGAGAGAAAACTTCACAAGGAGAATAAGGAGTGGAGGGCATTCATTGATTTCTGGTTCTGCTAGTTTTGGCTACACTTCTGGGTATTCATTATACACAAAATGCTAAAAAAATGCATAAAGAAAACATTAACTTTAAACAATTTCTCACTGTTTGAGCTTTAATTGAGTTCCTGCTCTGCTAGCAGCAGGGCCCGGAGAGGGACAAATACTGAGTGTGTTGCGTAATGCTGCTTCATTTCCCATCAGCACACTACACACAACTCTCTATACAAGACATAAAAAAGGTGCATTAAGCTATTTGGAATTCCTCCGCCAGAAAGTGGAATGCAGATTTTAAAATGATTGCCTTAATGCATCTCCATTTTGTTCCTACGCCTCAAGGTAAAAGAAGATTTCTGTTGACAAATTCAAATCCAAGTCTCAATGGACCCTGATGACATCACTATTACGTCATTATACAATAGTTATGTTTTTAACCTTTAGATTCAGGAAAGGATGGAAGCTTTTTTCTGCCACTGGAAAAAAACAATAATAAAATTGCCATGCATATCTTGAAATTTTGAGTTACTTTCTAACTACAATCAGGAAGCTCCGTGAATGACATCATCCTTGTTACCCAGAAGCAGACTGCACAGGAACAGGCACATGCAAAATCAGGTAGAGATGGCATCAGTGAGATACCAATGTATAGTAAACATGAACAAATTGCTGTTGTCCAGATAATGCCACACGATCCACCTAGTTACAAGGATGCCATCATTTGTAAATCCATGCTGAGGATGCTCAGCAGTTTACTAAATCATGGCCAGCAGCTGTCACACTGGGATCTGATGTCTTCTACCTTCTGCTTTGGGGTAACAAGGAAATAAAGTACCTTCACAGAGATTCTTCATTGGCAGAGTTAACTTGAAATTCTGACTTATTAACTCGAAATTTCAAGTTAAGGATGGCATTTTTTTTCTCTTCAGTGGCAGAAACAAGCTTCCATAAAATATGTCATAGCACCGTTTTCATGAGCTGACTTGTACTGCTTGTGGTGAGTTAAATAAACATCTTTAAAAGACTGAAGTTTCTGGAACATTTGGGCTCTCAGACTGTTGGCAGTGTCGGGCTTTAAGGGAGCAACAGGTGCCAAAAACTACTTTTCAAACTGACGAGACATTTCTAAGACATCCAGTGTCCAAAAGGTCGTAAATCCCAGTGAGCATCATGTCGCATTTTACACATTTACTGCTTGTCAGGCTGTAAAATCATCAAAATGATCAGCATGTTTTGAGCTGCCAGTCAGCTACATAACTGAGTGAAAAGATTAAATGCAACGCAACACATAGAAAGCGTCTCTAATGGCAGCATCTACGAGCATCTTTCCAGCTGTTTCTTTCACTTGAGTGGGAGATGAGAAGCAGGAGGGGGAGTGGGAAGCGATGAGGAGGAGTGGTGGGGGATGAACAGATGAACTGATGGCCTTTTGCTGTGTTTTACAGGACTACAGCCTGGCCAGGATTGTTCTCCGCTTCCCAGAAGACAGCAGTCAGATTCTGGAGGCTAATGTTAATTAGAGCCTGTCAGCAGAACAGCCTTTAAAAAAAGGGTCAGAGAAAAGGTCAGTGTGCTACTTTATAATTATTTAACATGTTGAAACCAGAGCTTTTTTTTTTCTTTTCTTTTTTTCCACTGGAATAAGACACCAGTATGATCTGATACAATGGAAGCTTCACCACCACTGACTGCTGATAAAGCTCCGCGATTCATTATCTGAATCTGAAGAGGCTGAGAAGCTGTTGTTGACTGACTTGTCTCATGCAGCCATAGTGATTGATGCCTCTTCAGTGAGAGTAAAACATTAGCTGTATACCGATACACGATGGGATTCATCATTTATTACTCCACTGATGGAAACTTATTATTCATTTTATTATCCTTAAGAGAAAAACAACAGCATTCATCACTCGTTCAGAAGCCCCGATATAACCTGCCTCCAGCTGCCATTTGAAGCATGACCCTTGGCAGTTTGGAGCAAAGGCATTTTCAAAGCGTCACAAATACTTGTAGAGGTCAGGAGGGTAAAACCCAGTGAGAAGATCAAAGATATTAGACAGCTCTGCAAAAGAAGATAGCACAGGGCCACTACAGCATGGTTAATGTAAGGGAGAGATGGCCATTATAGCAAGTAAGCTCTTATTTTAAATGCAAAGCAGTAGGTTTATCCTAACTGGTGGTTAAACAAAAACCACCAATAAGTGGTAATCTACCACTTTTGTTGCTCTAAGCAAACCCTGTGAAGAGCTCTATCCCAAAATAGCAAACTCATCCCACCTCATCTAAGTGTAAAAATGACAAGTTGCTATTAGCAAGTGCTTCAAGTTTCTTGTCATCAGCTGAAGCCATAAACCAAACTTGCTCACCATGTTTCTTATGTTAGACCACTATGACTTTAGTGGTCAGAAAATATCAGCTGCAAATGCCACACTTAAAGGTGCAGAGAGAAGAAATATAAGCAACAGACAACATAAAAAACAGCAGAACTGAAAGTAAAGAGCACCTGGAAATAACAGGTGGGGAACTTAAACAAGATGAAGCCCTGTGATTAGCAGCCAGCTGAGAACCTGCAGGTTCATCTCCTCTCTGAAATCACTGCTTTTGTGAATGATCCTCAACCATCATCAGTATAAATCAGCAATAAATAACATGACTCAGTGTCACTGTTAACCCTGAACCATGAAACAATTACCAAAACTTGTAAAATGTTAACATATATAATAGTAATTAATAATTAAAAATACATTTATGACTTTTTAGTTTCTATCATATTTGCCAAGTCAAACATTTTTTACTATTTATTGCTAAAATAAAAAAAAAATAAAATAAAAAAAATCACGCTGATGATGTTTCAAAAACTATGACACAACAGGCATTAAGGGGTTAAGTGTTGAAAACCAGCAGTCATATATCAGATGCATCCCGCGCTGTGTTCGGCCGCTCGTTTCAAAGCTGTGAGAAGTTTAACTCGGGACCCGCCCGCTTTGTGCTGCCAGTGGATATTTCACCCAAAGTCGCTTGAGGTCACCAAATGTCATTAACTTTCAGTGGTGTCTGGTTGCCACATTGCTGCTGGTCACCTCCTTTATTGGGTGAGCAAGATGCCTCCTTGGGTGGCCTCTAGCTAAAAACAAGCCCAGAGTCCTCTTGCAACTCCTCCCTATATAAGCCCCTCCTACCAGACCAGCACGGACATAATAAACATCGGCTGTTTTCAGTCCCGGCAAGATGTCGTTTTTACTGTTAAGCATTGCGCCAATGACTGAATAAATGTAATCAAACCTTAAACACGAGCTCACAAAACTGATGCTACATTGAGGCTGACAAGTGACAGAAACAGAAACATTTACTCTCAGAAGCACAGTGTTGTTTTTTTTTTTTTTTTTAATGTCTTTACCATATGGCTTAAAACAGATTATTTAATAATAGCCAGATGAATGGGTAAATTACTGCCATCATTTGTTGTCTTGTTTTCGAGCGTTGCAGCCTGGACAGAAAATCAGTACGACAGGATTTCCTGGAATCAGTCCCATAACATCAGAGGCATTCGGAGGAATTCAGCTTTGTTTCACTGATGTCTCTGTTGTGGTCTGAGCCGATGGCAACATTACTCGGAAGCTGTTAACCCACAATACATCAGGTGACACCTGCCTGTCCTGTGCCGACCTTCCTATTTTGTTCTCGACCCTCTCCTGTCCATCCTCCCTGGCGGTGTCAGACAGAAATCTCCCAGGGCCAAACCGTGCCATGTTCGCTCACCACTTCCACCCCGTCAACCAGCAAACATCTTCAGATTGGAGTGCCTGACACCCCCTCCCCCAATGGCTAAATAGATTTCCCCCCTCCCCCTCTGCAGACAGGTGGAGACAGGTAGAAATGTGCATCTGTCTCTGCTGGACATTCATCACACCTGCTTCCCAATGCAGCAGAGATAATACAGCATTAGAGTCCTCACCTTCATCATGCTGACATTTGTTACGCCTCGGCAGAGCCGCTGTTTGAGCCAGCACATGTTTCAACATCACATCTTTAATCTGTGTAAACAAGTCAAAGGCCAGCGTGGCTTAGGAGGCAGAGGATGGAGAAACATTATTCAGGCTGAAGCGCGTAGCACGCCGGGCGAACCCTAACGGAGATTAGAGTGTATAGTCGTGTCACCAGGAGTCAAGACAGTCACGTCCTGTGTGTGCTCAAGTGAATGTGGCTCCAGCAGGTGTTTTCTCTGTGACATCCAAGTGAAGAATCCTTGCTCAAATTCCTGTGTGCGTTTCCAATCCTGGGCTGTATATCACAGAGCAGAGGGTGACGTCTGAAATTGACATTTTTAATCTGCAGTGCCTCTCCCAGTGATGTGATCTACTGTACTGTCGACAATAACTGAGAGGTAGGGGAGACATTAATCTAAAGAAAACACATTTAGTTCCCATCATAAAACTTTTTTTCTTTGTCCAATATATGTAAGTGATAAAAGAAACCCAAAAAACACAAGATAATTCACTGCTTCTATGAAAAACATGCCAATCTAATGAGATTTTAGCATGTAAAACACACGCCACAATAGATTTATAAAGAGGAAGCCATAAACATATCACAGCCTTTACATGCAAACGGATTTAATTGGTCACAGAAAGTGTGACAAATCATTCAGGGCTCTGGATGCAAGAGAAATATGGACAACACATTCTTCATCACACTGCCGGCTTCCATCTCTGTAATGTCTGTTGCCAGCTATTGTGAGCATTTGTCTATGATGACTAATGCCATGGATGTTGATAACAGGCATCATAACAAGCCATGATGCATGGGGACTATTATACTCTATTATTACATTTGTTCTTTAGTCCATTTTTATTTGTTTTGCTCTGCATTTGACATTTTCTTACAAGATGATGGGCTGATTATTGTTCTCAAAAGTCTCAAGTCAAAGCTGCAATTACGCACACAGTCAAAATGCCACAAAGAGCTGCTTCATTGGCAGATTGGTTTCAACCTGCGGTTCATCCGTCCCGAATAGTGCCACGTTGTCTCTGTGTGACATTTTGCTTCCTAAAATGGAAAAACAGGCTGCGAAGGCCTCACGTCCCCAAGAGCTGTGGAAACTCAGTGCAGCAGGTAAAAAATAAAACACACAGAATCGCATGTGCGCTCAAAATGAAAGTCTACAGCTGCACCAGATCAGTCGGAGCCCTGCTGAGAGTTAACATATCTACGCAAAAACACTCACAGTTTTTCACTGACCAGAGATAGAGTGTGCATCTTTCACTGAGCAGGACGGTGAGATGAGAACATCAGTCAGAGCAGAGTTTCTATTTGAGGTTGTCAATTTGTACAAAGTAAATAACAGGCTCACACACCGCTAGTTCCAGCGTTTAATGTGCTGCGGCTTCGACTGAAGCCGGATCCTTCCCGCCGCTGAACATGTAATCATTTCAAACAATCACAAAACAGTGACCTTTATTAAAAGACTCACAAATACATTTTATTGTCAGATAAAACGAACCTTTAAAAAATGGTATTTTGAAACTCATTTGGTCTATTGAACCAGGAATTCTCTCTGGACTCAAATACCTCTGTCACATATTGGACAGATCTCAATGAAATTTTCCTCCAGCTTTCTGCGCTGCATTCAATTTGTGTTGAAAAACAAAGTTTCACTCACATGGAAGGCTGTATGAGCCCGTTCTCCTTCTCAGTAGCTGGATTTGATCTCTGAAAAAAAGATCTCCACAGTGTACAGTTATTATTTAAAGCATCAATAGGTTTGTGTAACTTTAAAACATAAAAAAAACTTCCAGAATGCAGATTGGAAACATAATTTCAGCTGCTAAAAAAGTCCTAAAAACAGCTTATTTTGCCTTTGGATCATGAAAAGCAATTTGGGAATGTCAGCGTTTCATTTCAGTTTTATGAGTTTCCATAAAAATCAAAGATTACACTTTTAACGTAATTCACTGTGGAAAAAAAGCAAAATAATAAAGTACGATCGCTGGGTAGGACATACTAATTAGTATCACCATATTCGTTAGGTAGAGATCAAAGAAGGAAAAGCTGCGTTGAAGCTTCATCACTTGGTCTGAAGGCTTAACTGAGAACATGAATATCAAGCCAGAGTAAGACAGTTTTATGGTTTGTTAGTAAAGGTCAGGCTGGCACATTGATGATGTGCCTATTATCTGTCTCAGCGGCAATCTGTTTAAAATTACCTCATTATGTTGATGACCAAATCAAGTGCACCCCTGGGTCCCATGCACTCTTCCTTAGATACTGCTTATGCCAAGTCACGGGTAACCAGCGCTGTCATGTTAGACTTGATTGGAGCTGTAGGGTGCTTAATACAACATGTATGCCAGCTACGCTATGACATGTTATTAATTAAGTTAGAGCCCTTTTTTGTCAGGCTGCCAGATTGCCTTATTAGGATCACAAACAGGTGAGGCTTCAGGCTGCTTCAGCCATTCTGAGCGTGGAATGGTGAGTGCAGTGAGCTAATGTATTGAGCTTTATGAAAATGTCACTATGTAGGGGATTAAAAAATGACTTAAATAAATTTAATTCAAAATGCAGCAATTTTGGGACTTTAAATGTTAAATTACTGCCATAATGAGCCCAGAATCCAGACTTCTGTTTGCATATTTGTGCCACGTAATTATTGTTTTTGTACAGTGTTTTAAATCAGGTCAACACTCAGGAGTGCAGGTGAAACCGCCAAAAAGAACATGCAAGATGAGTAGAAAAACAAACATGAAGGGTAATGATATTCCAATTGAATTTCGGTTTCTTGCAGCACCTGATAGCATCCAAGACGCGGTACGACTTTAGACTGAGAGTTTAAAAGACGAGCCAACGCTTGATGAAAACATTTCTGGCAAATAGACACGGGAAGAAGAAATAGAAATGAATGCAGGATGCAGTCTTTCACTAAGACTTCTGCAGGTTACATTTCCATAGGTTATAGTGAACTGTGCTGCGCACATCAAGTCCAGGAAATTGCTGCTTTCTGTAAGATTACCGTGAAATGGCTGCACTGCAGTCTCGATCTGGTCTATATTAATTAGCGGAGTCTTTTAAGCCAGCACGGCCTGGGAATATTAAAATGCATCACAGAGTAATAAAAACTTCACTATTATCATCGTCATTATGTCTTGTGGTAATCTGACCAACACACAGGCACATCTCGCCACCACAGAGAGACTGATACTGAGGGAACAAAAGGCAAACAACCACTTTATCTGATAGCAGACTATGGAAAAACGCCTGGAAGGTCTTTTATACCGTTATTTGTATTATTTATAAAAACCTTGCATAAGGAGCACTTTATAGACTTGCTCACCTTCCACTAACACTTGCTGATCGCGCAGAGTGAAGTGCGGCCTGAAGAAAAACTCGCATCAAAATCACATCAAAGGGCTTTCAAGGCATATTGAATTAATATTCGCAGTTTTTCACCTGCAGGATCGCAGCTGGGTTTTTTTTCCTACCAAAATTCATTCAATTCGTTTGGTGCTTTGTTTTCAAAGAACTGTAGCCGAGTGAATGGCTTCATGTAGAACATGTAAGTGGCCACCCAAGTTCTTATTGATTAGGCAATAGCGTACTGAAACACCAGACACTCACAACGCTTTCACAGAAATCAAAGACAGTCAAACCTTGACACTTTGCCCACAGAGATCTATACTATTAAACGGGCTATTTGTTTGGCTGATAACATCTGGCAAACACAGCAAGAACAATCTGGAAGTGGGCCTAAAAATACAACTGATATTTAAACAAAGTAAAGGTTAAAAATGGCCACACAAACACAATAGGGACACAAACGAGATGCACACAAAGCGGTCAAAAGCGAGTCTGCGGGGTGTAATCACACAGCAGCCACATTAAATTCAGGACTTTTAGAAGACTGTGCAGAGAACCACCCAGGTAATTCTGACCATCATTAACCTCTGGCTGACCCTATTTCAGCTTCACAATCCCCCGGATTCTGAGGATTAATGCTACATTTAAATAATTAGGGTCAGCGATGGACAAACACCACATATATAAACCCTGAGCTGATATGACTGCTATTGAATTTAATAAGACTGTGCAGCCACAATGAGCTGTCATCCTATATGGAGCTGGTGGATAAAAATGAGGTAGGAAACAACATGTTGATTAGGCTCTTTCTGCAGCAAGCAGCACTCCGTTTTATCACGATCCACAAATACTGAATCCCATTAATATACAAGTGAATGTTAAAAGGAACACAATCTTAAAGGTGTCTAATATGATAATAATTCAGCGGCAATGCCTTCTATTTATCAGACAATAACTTAGCAGCAGAACACAAGCAAAAGGATTGCTTTGTTATTATAATGTGAATAAATGAGTGCAAACCTTTAACTAACAACTGGTGATGCAAACGTGGTAGACAGCAAGTAGACAGCAGTTAATGATTTAAGAAAACAGCAGCTAAAGTGGTCAAAGAAAGGCAAAAAATATAATCAATGTTTTGTAAACTGATCAAATTAATGCTTAAGCTAAGCCAGAGATTGCTACAAGCAAGCTGGGCCCACCTACGAGTCTCGGTGACAAAATTTAAAAAGATCGATTTAAGCCAAAAGAAAGAAAAAAAAAACTGCAGAAAAAAAAACACCAGCACTGTTTCTAATTGTGCAGCCTACAGCCGCCTCTGAGCTACCCACTGTTCACCCCTTCTTCCCCCAGAGTTTGTTTAAGCAGCACACACAGCTCAAGGTCCCACTGTTCACGAAAAATCACACATCTGTCTCCCTGTTTGCACACCTATTATTTCTACAGGCGTTCCTACAGAGCTTTAGCTTCTTTCAGCTAATTATTTTGGCTTTATTGCTTTAACTTAACGGCTTTGGTTAATTCTTACTGCTCTCTCGTGTGATGTTTCTAGAAGCTGAAAACGTTTGGCCAGCTGGTGAAACATTTAATAACTAAGCTGTACAATTAAAAAGTCGAGCCCATTTATGTGTTTGCATTTTTTCTCCTGTTTTCAGCATTAAAAAAAAAAAAAAAAAAAAAAAGCGTTACAGGACATGAGACAAAAATCAAATAGACACAAAATAAATAAATGAAATAAAAGGAATGTAAATATCTGCTAATGTCATAAGCTGGATGAGTAAGAGTTCTGAGAACTAATTCAGCACATCAGCATATTTTATCATGTGATAAAACGTGTTTAAAGCCTCGGATGCTGCACCCATATCCTGCCTAAATATGCTGTTAATGCAGGTTAAAAGCCCTGTGGAGCAATCGTTTTCTTATATCTCGTGCACACACGCATCCTCTCACGCTCGGCAGAGTATGCAGGCCCGTCATTCGTTTGACGCATTTCCACTGCAAGGTGGAGGTGGAAATGTGTAAGTAATACACGACAAATGGCAAAACATGGAAGAAGGGCGAGGATGAAGAAAACCGCTAGCAAGAAATCATGGATGTAAACAATCGCTTCTCCTAATTTGCTTTATTTCACGTTTCCTTGCTCCTCGGGTGGCCTGGAAATCAATATGGTCTGCTACAGTGAGGGATGTCTCCATTTCCAGTCCTGTGAGAGGTTGGCTGCTCGAGTGGAGGCGTGAGTGAGAATACAGGAGACCACCCTTTGCAGAGGTCTTAAAAGAGACCGAAACCGCCATTTTTAGTGTCATTACTAGCGACGCCGCAGCAAAATGTTGAATATTTTTCTTTTTTAAATAAATTGCACTCCCCCTCTCTTACCGAGCACTCAAAGTGCTTTTACACTACATATTCATTCTATGCATGCATTTAAAAACATCTCAAGAAACTGAGCTGAGAAAAAAAACACAGCCTTGCAGGTTTATGTGTTTGACTTTGGTTTGGTGGCTCTTTTCATAACATTAATACAAAATACAGATGCTTGTGAAACTGCTTACTTAGGAGGCAACATGAAAACACATTTCCCATTTATTTATTTTTTTCCTTGTTGGAGGATATTACTGCACTGTTGTGCTGGGAGTAGTAACCAGGCGCTTACAATATTGTTTGGATAGTACACTGTATTATGTGTGCAAAAATACAAACTTCAGGGCATTCAGAGCTGCAGCTGTGCTGTCGTCATCAGAAACAGCTCAGTTCAAGTAGGTGGGCCCGGCAATCAGCAGCCAGAGTTATACCGGCTTTTGAAAAAAGTCTCCTAAGGGTTGTAATCTAGGAAAAGAAACTCTTTTTGGATTCATACAAGTCACACGCAGTGAGGCCACACTGTTTAAATACTAATAATATGCCATAAATCCTTTTTTTTAAGACTGATGTTACAAAATGTGATTTTATTTTCCTGCTTCAATTATATGTCTCCTCCCATGTCAGGACCTACAACAACTATTAATTAATCATTGTCCTCATGTATATTCTCCATCTTTTATAGGCTATTTTGTTGTATTTTGTCTTCTCTATGTAGGCAAAATAATGTTGTTTGTGTATAATTTTGTATAATTTGGCTGTCCTGTTTTAATTGTACACTAAATATAGACTGTGTTTTGTTCACATGGATGCCTTTCCTTCAGGTCGAAAGAGTGCGCTAATAAAAATCTGTGTGTGGACAGAGTCTGCTTTACCTCTAATCATGAACCGGTTTAATGGACAAAAATTAAAGAGGAAGGAGGCAACTGTCACGTAAGCTTAAACCTCTCATTTGAATTTATACCACTGGCTAAAGACCAACATACATTGAGCAGACACTGTAAAACCGATGGTATGGCATGCATAAAATAACCTCCTGCATAACACAAGCCGATACCTCGATAGCATTCTTCACACTGAATCTCATTTAACACCTGCAGGTGGTATTTGCATCAGATTGATGTAAAATTCCACTTTCAATGTAGCTAATCAACACTACACAATGCGAGGTGCGTGCGTCGGGGCTGGGCCTCATATTCGACTACAGTAAAGTTAATGCAAAGTTAAGCAGCCTTTTAAAAGACTACGATGCACAAGGTGAAATGGCACTTCAAAGAGCTAACTGATCCACTCACTGGAAACCATAATCTAAAAAAACCTGACAAGTACTTCAGTCTTCTTTAGATGTGTTAATTAAGAATATTGATTCCATATAACAATATTTAAAAAAACAAAACCAAAACAGGCTGCAAGTCTCACACCATATAATTTAGTGTGAAAGTGTGCCAGCTCACCAGTTTTGTGAAGGGCATTTTCTCCCTGAAAGCCTTGATGATATAACGCCTGCTTTGTTTGTGTGTGACGGGATGATTAGGGGGAGTGGAGTGGGCTGGTAAACATTTCTCCTCTCACTTCTATCTTTCCGTCCTTCCCTCTTTGGTCACTACCAATGTCTTTCTAACTATTTAAGGTTAAAATCAGTGTAGGTTTTGGGTCTAATAGCCAAGTGAGTGACAGGTCAGTGACAGAAAACAAATGTGAGGCTTCATCACACCAGGCATCCACATAAACACTCGGCAACCCCAGGGCCACGCTCTGAATTGCTAATTTGTTTGTGATGAGGGCGACGGGGACCGTGTTTTGAGGCGCGGGGGGGCCATATGGGTGTCACAAAGTCTACCCCAGCTTCCATTTACAAAGTCATCAATTCGGTGTGTTTTTCACTTCACCCACTGCTCCCAGACAGAATGGACAGTTTTCTGTTTTCAACAACACTGATCAGCCTCTGAGCTGCTGGGACCGAGGATATTAGAGGGAAAATGATCAGCTAGGCTTGGAGAAATGGCTCACTGCTGGGAGGCTTTGATTGACTTCCCTTGGGGAGGACACTGACTTAGGACTACTTTGAGGTCTCTGTTTATATACACTGGTCCACGATGCAGCTGAAAGCAGGTATATATTTTTGTGTGTGCGCGTGTAATGTTGGAGAATAGGAGTAACAAAAGGCCAACACAGGAGAAGGTGAAATGTCTGGCCCACTCTGTGTGGGATGTAAACGAGTTTTCTATTCTGGGTAGAAAAGGAAAGCTGCCATGTATTTCATTTTTCAGCTCAGAGCTCCAACATGGAAAATAAAGTGTGTACAGGGTAAAGAAATGAACAACACAACGTGAACAAAGTGTAAAAGCCAATGCAATCCAAGGCTTACATATCAGGACGGCAAATTCATCTGAGAAGCCAAAATCCACAATGTTCTTTACTCAAACAAATGCACCATAACTCTTTTTTATAACATGCAGTGATACCACAATGAAGTTTTCAGACTGCCATATGGTTGCACAGTGAGTTGCAGCGAGGGCAACAAGACATGAGACAAAGATATTGAGCGAAGGAAAAAGAACAGAAGCCTGCCCGCCTGCCCAAATGCCACAGTTTGCCTCAGAAACTCGGTCTGCTCTGAACACTCAGACACGATACACATTGTTTTACTTTCCAAGGATACTGTTCTGAGAATCATTCGATTGAAAAACATTCAGTCCTTCTGAGAATTATCTGGTTTTAAAGTTTTACACACAGTGTCTGGCCTAGCTGCAAGGCAAAGTGATGCACTTGTCTTTGAAATGAAAATCCAGTGGTTCTTTAAGCACCAGACCAGCAATTAGCTGTTGCTCACTTTAGCTCCTGTCCATCATTGACTCCTGACTCCTACGCCATTTTCACACATGCACAGCGTCCTGAATTACTCTAAACATTACCCACCGTAGGTGCATATGAAATCTGATGCAGTTAGATTGACATTAATGGATGTTTAACCTGGCAGCTTTCTATGTCCAAAATCTGTGTGATGCCAGATTTGTGCTCATGCGACAATAGTGTGGTGTGTTCACAGAGAGCGTGTCGGAATGCCGCCTCTGGTCTCCAGGTAGCTCTCCCTACAAAACCCAACAACGTATTTCCAGTAGTGAGAATGAGTCTCTCTCCACTTCCTGATTCTCTAAAGACCGCCAGGAGTTCATGTGTGAAAACAGGTTTAGGAAGCTCGAGTTATGACATCACATCCAGGCTAGAATCAGTGGTTTCAGTGGTCTTAATTTTGTTTTTTAAAAGTGGAGCATGTTCCTGAAGATTACCTTCCACAGACAGGTCCACATTCATTTGCTAGAATTATTTTAGAGGCGATGATGTATGAATATTTTGTGTTTACCTGAAATTTAGCTTAGCATCTACTAGCAGAACAGCACAGGTATCACCAT
Source organism: Oreochromis aureus (assembly GCF_013358895.1). Taxonomy (NCBI): domain Eukaryota; kingdom Metazoa; phylum Chordata; class Actinopteri; order Cichliformes; family Cichlidae; genus Oreochromis; species Oreochromis aureus. The sequence continues at coordinate 10,558,000 of NC_052957.1, read as the reverse complement.
AATTGTTCATGTCCACATCTATTCACTCAGGCCTGCAGAGATTTTAAACAGCATACTTGTCGATTGCCATGAACACTGAATTTCTCACCTAAAAGACATTTTCCAAATTTTTAGCTCTACTTTCTAAACTTAAAAAAAAGATAGATGACACATTATTCAACCTGTATTTTCACTTTACTGTAATAGCAAAAGTATCTCTCTCTCCTTCTGGAAAAGGTTCACACTCTATAAGCCACATATGCATTCATCCATTCAAAACAGCTTGATTAATCCAACAATTGACAAGTAAACTGAGGAAAGTGCACAACCCAAACGCTGCAGCAGGATACGCTTAATTCATTATAAATGACTCAATCCATGATCTTTGTATTTACTGAGCAGAAACAATCTTAAGATAGGCCAGCCAAATTAATGAACCTCGCTCAAATGATGCATTTGTCACTTTATCTAGGAAAGGCCATCACATTGGCATCTCTGTTAGTTTATGTTCCTGTCTAGCTCCACGGAGTATCAAATTACGCCTCTGAACGAAGTGGGACTCGGGATGCAGTGAGGCACACAGTGATTTTGGACTCCCAGTGCCCGACGAGTGCTATGTGGAAGCATGATAAGTCCTAATGAAGCAGAGAAGAGCGTTTTCCAGGCTTTTGTCAAAATTGAAACTTGTTTTTCAGGAAGATTTTTGCTCTACTGATGCGTGTCGTTTCGCTGGATGCCAAAGTGGAGTAAAAGGTTGTGCTTAACTGTCTACTTCACCCCAGATGTGTGCATAAAATCAAAGTTTTTTAAATTACATTAGATCCCAAATTACATTTTTTAAAGGACAAAGGACAAATCCACTCTCCATACATCCACCTGTGTTCCAAAGACCAGGTCCCTTCCACCTTCTGCTGTGATCAGTCGGTTTGATCTTATAGAATAATTTCTTTAAGCTCCATTTATCAACTGAATACTGATCATGTTTAACTTTTGGTTTTGTCCCTCTCCCTAAGGGACTCATTTCTTTTGCGAGCTTCCAGAAAGCTTCCACGAGCTAACACAGAACACAAAAATGCTACCATCTTCCTGATTCAGTGGCACAGTCGAGCCTTCATTTCCACAGATTTCATACTGAGAGGTAAAGAGAAATGGAAACCAGTCTAAATGCAGATGTGTCATTATTCGCTAGCCAATCAACCTTTGGTTTATAATGACATGTTAAAGCAAATAACTTTCCCAGTGCCAGCTAAACATTCAAATACCACTTTTATTTGTATTGTTTTGGTTCTTTTAATCTGCACAGGCACAAAAGTCGCTCAGTTAAAAATTCACAGTGTTGATGTTTGTGACTAATTTTCCCTTCCTGATCTGTTTTCTGTCCCAAAACGAAAACTCTTGATCCCTTAACGTACGTATCTATATGTGTCTGCATACGTAAATTTGCAGGTCTATTCATTCTCTCATGCTTTTATTCTCCCCCTGAAGGGAGCATATAATCATTTCAATTTGTTGTCTGTCAGTCTGTTTGTTAGCAGTCTACCAGGATATCATTTTCTAATTTTGTGTGATTGAAGATACCAATAACAGCTTCAGCTGATTTAATTTTGTTGAAAATTGGGTCAAAGTCAAGGTCACACAAATGTGAAAATCAGTAAAAACCTCATATTACCCACAATTTTTTATGGAAAGTCTTCGAACTCCACACCAATATTACTAGGACTTGGGAGACACGAATACCTAAGGTGACTAAGCATTTGACTTTGACCTTCATCGTCAAAAGTTCAAAAGGTCAAAAGTTGGCCTTGAAAAAAAATATGAAGAAACCATATCATATAAAAGGACATGCAGATGTACAAGATGAGATAAATACACTTTTTATTTTTTCAATATAATGCCAAATAATGTCACAATGATGCCACAACAATCTGATGTCATCATACTGTAATAAAAAGAGGCTGAAGTCAGCATGTTATAATAAAAACCAGCGTAAAGTTTTAGTAAAGCCATTGCCCTTCGGGAGTGGCTTTCTCTGACTGCTCTTGTTTATTATAGTCACAGGTTCCCCCAGAATTCAATAACATACATAATATGAAAATGTACCGTTTTCAAAATAAAACTATTACAGTTAATTTGATGCATAGGAAACAGATTCCTCCAAGTAACCTGTCACTCTTTCTGTTTACACATGCACACACAAATACACATATTATTATGATTATAATTTATATTTGTGCATTAATTTAGACACCATTGTTAGATTATAAATGCACTAAATCCAAACATGCCACAGGGTTGCTGCATATGCTGCATCTGTATGTGTTTCAGTAAATGGGCCTTTGTCAGGTTTGCGTCCATATTTAATTGCTGAACAAATACTGTTTATTGTTTTATGCCTGGTCAAAATTAGATACTGAATGCAATCACCAGTGGGAGTTATCTGACACATTTTTTCTTGATCTAAAGCACCATCGTGGCTGTAAATCAGCCTATTTCCATTCTACACCAGCTCTCTCATTCTAGACTAATGGCGAAGGATCCCTGGTGGTGCTGCATCTTTTTCCATCTCACTGCCAATTGTACAGGACATCTTTCACATTCTGTCTCTTCTTTGACATTGTCCCTTTGGGGTTGCCAAAGAAAGCAAGAAATGCACAATACATAGGTGCAAGCTAGGCTGTCTGACTGAAATACTTATTAAGGAAAAGTCTACATGTAGAATATATTACCTTGACTTTAATATTAATACAGTTCTCGAACACAGTCATTTGTATACGCACACTGAAAATGAAAAACACAGTGTTTCATGTAAAGGTTGAGGGGGTGTCGAGTTCTTATAGTTTTGTATATTTAAATAGTTTTTTGTTTTAGTTCAGTTTAGTTTCCAAAGTTTAAGAAATTACGAATGCAGAAAAGTACCATCAGATTTTGGTCCACCATGCAATATCATCTAGAGTGGCTTCATTTTTCAGCATGGCAATGATTACAAACACAAGCCAATGCAGTAAAAGCATGCACACACAGAGGAACACTATTAGTCCTGGATTGGCCTCCCCAGAGCCTGGATCGTGACATTATTTGAGCAGTGTGGGAGCATCAGAACAAAAGGCAGCCAACATCCAAAGAAGAGCTTTTTTGAATGTCCTTCAAGAAGCCCAGAGAACTATTCCTGAAGACCGTTAAAAGAAATTACAAGCAAGCTGCTCAGAGAGATCAGCATGTGCTGAAGAATAAAGGTGAACATACAAAATATGGAATTTTAAGCTCATAAGAACTCTAGAAACTCAGTTTTTTGCCTTTCTTGCATGTTTGCACATTGCAATAAATTGCTCCATATTAGTAGTAAAATATACAGAAATGAGGGGTGGCTCAAGACTTTTGCACAGCACTGCATATGCATATGATTAATGACCCTATTCATAAAGATTAAAACTAAAAGCATGTGCTTTATATTTCTAATTCATCAGTATATATGTTTTACTGTTAAAGTACACAAAATTGTATCAGGTTTCAAACTCAGTTTTAGTCAGTCGGGGTTGTGGCCCAGCTCTGTATCAGCAGATGAAATGCAGGTAATGCTGCATTCAACTGTTTCCAAGAGGCATTTTAACTATCCGCATGCAGCTGCTGACATGGTGCAGGGAACCAAACAGAATGCAAAAATAATCAAGCATCCACTCCCTCTCACTCTAATCTCCATGACTTTCTGCACTATGGCTGATAAAGTCCATTAGAGTGAAGTTAATATATCGAGACTTGACACATTTGGCCTCTGAAGTTAAGGCACCGCATTTCACCCCACACATCATCAGCGAGTTGACGGCAAGAATAATGTGCGGCACATATGGGAGCAGTCCAGTACACGACACAGTAAACAGGCTCAGTGCATGATTCTGAACAAGACATGTCTGTAAGGGGTGTAGTGAAGGCCAATCTCATGCGAGTAGCTGAAATATGTTATAGTGTGTTATTTACGCTTCGTGACAAGAGGTGAACGCAAATATTTTGCTCTGTCATACAGAAAGCTGGAGATTTACATCAGTGTCCATGACGACTCGTCTGACAGGGGGCCGGATTGTGTAGAATTCAAAAGAAGCTTCCTCCCAGTAGACTGCACCTTACGTCAAGTAAAGCCCTGTTAACATTCAAATCATGAGCCTCTTGGCTAGTTTTAAAAAAGAAATGTCAGGTCATTATAGATCGCAATTTTTGCCAGGGTAAAACGAATACATGAAACCTTTATTACCCACAAGGCAGAGCAGCAACAGAGAAAAGACACCTTCAGAATAATTCCTTTCTTCTCCTGGTTTACTGGTCATATCATATGCTCTCCCAGCCCCCTCTCCCCTTCTCTCCACACTTCTTTTACAAGTTGCTGGGCCAGTCATGTCAGGGTCACTGCCTAATCACATTAGAGCTTGATCAAAGTTGCAGGAGCAAGGAGGAGAGGCGAGAGAACCTCATTTCTCACAGAGCCGGGGATTAAACCTCAAGCAACATCTCAGGATCATCGGCACCAAGCCATGTCCCACAAGCCCCACAGAAGGCTTCAGCTGAGCAGTGGGCGGCAGACAGGCTGCTGAACCTGGTGTAATCTGGAAGACGGAATACAGAGGGCAAATCCGAGCTCCATGTGCCAGGCCAAGATAGATGATCGGCCGGATAAAATATAAAATAAAATACAGGGAGTAAATCACTGCCGGGGATGTCTCTGAGGTGGGTGATCAAATGATCTTAACTTTCCAGCATGGGGAGACTGTTGGAGTAGCAGTTCCCAGACACACTTATCAATATTTCACAGGCGGATGTAGCAGCTTTAAGATTGTTTCAATCTCACCTGCTACATTGATCCCACCAAAGTGAGGTTTGAAGATTATATTATATTTTATATATGCAGACCCTTTACACAATTCTACTATATAATAATAAATGTTTAAAGATTGTGTTCATTTTCAACTCCTGCATAAAAGAAAGAGAGATATCACAAACGCAGACAGTGAAATGTCTTTCAGCTCATTTAGAACCTCCATGCTGTTGCACTGTTTTGTTTTTTTTTTCCTTTCTCTTTTTGGAAACACAAATTTAAAAATGTCTAATTTTTTTTTTTCTAGCCAATTATGGCTAATCATGACCCTAAAAGCTCTAACTGGTGTATCTATTACCGCTTGGTAAAAAGAACAGCAGCATTTGAATGTCTCTGTTCTCACTCTTTGTTCTCGCCTGCCTCCATGCACTGTCTGCTAGTTACATCAAAGCAAAACAATGACTCCGAGTGGCTTTCTATTATTCAGTCCATACAAAACCGCAACGTTTAAACTTCTGCTTTTCCACCGGCTGGTTTTGCTTGGCAACTGGAGCCTTTTGGTTTCAGTTCCGTCCCCTTTGATAATGTTTCACTGTGCCTGTGAATCTAAAAAAGAAATTACATGACTGGCCTCGGGAGAGGATGATAGTGCCTCCAACCACTTTCCCATCATATGATCATGGCCTTTCTCTTTCCTTTTGAATTATGACAATAATACATATTCCAGCTAGCATGATCCCGAGTAATACTAACCACATAAACAAGCGGAGAACTTCATTATCATCGCTACATCTCTGATGGCACAAATATTAGCTGATAAAATGGGTGGAATAGTTACAAGTAAGAGGCTGAAGGCATTCTTGATTCTTACCTGAGATGACAATTATTATTAGTTTTACACTGTAATTCTTCTTCTTCAGAGCTTTCTTGCATTTACAGGAAATCTTACAGATGCACAATTTCAATGAAACCTTTACGCAACCATTTTTTTTTTTCATAAAATAAGTGCATCTCAAGAGACTTTAAATGAATAATTAGTAACATAATAGATAGTTCTAGGTAAGGATACAAAACAGCAGAAAAATAGAGCAGTTATTAAGAGATGCTTATTCCAAGTATAATCTCCAGTATTTCCATGATGATCCTGCAGTATTTGTCAGATATGAAAACAAAAACAAAAAAGATGAAATTAAAATTGGTAACTGGTTACTTGCTGCTAGTGAAAGAGGACATAAAAAACAGGAAGGCAGCATTCAGCTATACTCATCAAAAAGATACAAGACAAAATACATTTTTACAAAGACAACTGATTATTTAAAATGCTTAAAAAAACTCATTTTCTATCTACATGAAATGACGGTTACAGATGTAATTCAGATGAAATTATTCTGACCCGACACTGCTAATGTTCAACTTTAAAGCACAAAAACAATTTGGCTGATGTCAAGGCGCCCCAGTTAAAAATAAGCTGACATGACACAGGATGCAAGTTGTGGTTTCGATGTCACAGATGTAAGCTCTAGTATGTTTGCCATTCTTCCTCGAATACCACAGAAGATTAATGTAGCCATAGAGTGCAGGCTCGCTGTCACTCACCAGAACAAACTGTGTTTTCTGCTTTTCCTGCAGGTCCTAACAAAGCGAGGTGATTAGTGACCAATACTATCAAATAAAAGAGTTACCTGCAGTCTGCGTATCTTCCTGTCTAGCTCATGTGGTCTGTAATATGTCGCTATGACCCAAAAAATGGACACAACTCAAGGACAGTGCAGCCGCCTTCTCCGGTGGCCAGAACATTTACGGACCTTTCAGGCTTTCTGTTTCCATGGCAATGAAGGATCCACTGGGTTCCAGAGGTGAGGTGGAATAATTCGAATAGGTTCTGCCATGACACCAAGTTAGGACATCCCAAAACAGTGCAGGATTTCTAATTCGAAATCTGTGAGACTAAAACAATTGTGAAAATGGAGGGATGTAAAACCGCTGCTACACGGCTGACTGCTTCCACTCAAGACAATACTTTTCCACCAGAAGTGCCACAGCGTGTCCTGGAAGTGCTCCAGAAGCAGCTCTCTGCTCTGTGTCGCTAAAAGTACACGGCGAGTCTATTAATCTATTTTTGATAGGAGATAGGTCAGACTGTACAAAGTAGACGAGGAGAGGAGGAAGTCAGGAGGAGGAACGGCATGGAGAATGTGGTCAATTTTCTAAATAAAAGACCCTTTCCGGACTAAACTCTCAGCTTCGGAAATGCTCCTGCTTTGATACAGTGAATGAAATAAAACCTTGGCATCAGGGTGCATGGCAAATTTTGTGTTTTTGATGGCAATTATTTGAGAAACCAGCAGTCTGCTATTTTTCATCTTGTTTCTGATATGCTACTGTTTTTTGGGTTGTTTTTTATAAAAAATAATACAGCACAAAGTCCTGCTCGGAAAAATTTCAGGGCTGTTTAGGAGCACTTACGCTGCTGTAGGTACTTTTTTCTCCCCTGAAAACAGCCTTGAACGGGCTCCTAGGAGCAGTCCCTGCATCACAGCACCAACCATGATGCAGGGAAATTTGCTAAAACTGTCTTTGGTGAAAAACAACTTATATTGAATCTTTGTTCCAGCCCAAAGAAACCAAACAGAAGAGACAAAGTAACAGCCAACGTATCCTGAACATCTTTTTTTTTTTTCCACTACAAGGCAAATAAAATGGCACACATTTTTAAAACCCCACATATGTCTTTTCCATGGTAGACACAGTAGTGTGCACACTGCTGTTCCAGTGTTTTGTGTTATTCTGGGGGGTTTTTTGTTGCCACATTTGCCCTTTTGTATCAGCTTCAAAAATCTTTAATGGACTGCTCACTGTGTGCTCAAACAAAACCCTTTCCAACCCGTCAGCAGGAGGGGAGGTTTAATATTTCTCTCTGTGAAATCAACTCGTGACATATTTTAGTAAATCAAAACAACTGAAAGCCTACTGTTCAGTGAACCATCGAGTACAAATGTCATATTATTAAATTAATGTCATCTCTCGCTTAACACTATTCCACTGATTACCGTTCGTGGCAGGTCTGACACATTAAATTATTATGGGAAAATAAGTGAGGATACAAGTGATTATGCGAGTGTGTATTAAAGCCGCGCTTCAAAAAGGCAAAGAAGTTGCAGGGTGATGTACTTTGATGAAAAAAAATATAATTATTTTGCCTGATAAGAGGTGGTATTCTTGGCAGGTAATTTTTTTTAGTTTACAGCCTTTGGAAGTGAGCAAAAAAGTTAATTTCAGACTGCCTACAGGATGACAAGAGAAGGCAGTTTAACTTCAGTAAAATTCAAAGTATGATTCTTGTGCTGCTCGTGGTGACATAAAGATTTTTATGATACTGTTGCACACTAACGAGGAACAGTCCTCACAGTTTGAAAGAGATTATGGCTCTATCAACAGCCAGAGGTAAACATGCCGTTGCCATTTCAATCTAAATACGTGCTACAGCATAGAGTGCCGTAGCTATCGTTTCCCCTCAGATATGAAAATACATGTTTCACAATCCATATGGGACAAAACCCCTCCAGTTAAATCTGCTGCACGGCACACCTGGGACTTACATGCTAACCTTCTTCTTGCACTTTGTTCCATACAAGTCTGCAACATTAGCCCGGCCATGTAAAACTGCAAAGTGCTGGTTTGTACTGCAAAACTGAGGTGGTGTTCGGGATAGTCCGGGCTGTCAAGGCATTTCATATTTCATTCATATCTGTCAGGTATAGTACATCTCTCAGAGACATCTAGGAAATCAGAACAATATGAAAGTTCTTTGCTTCGTAATCTGCAGTCATGCAGGAAGAACAAACTGACAGCAAGTTTTATCTTAATAAATGAATCCTCCAAAAAAAATAAAACTACGTTTACTGCCGGCTGACAATCCGAGTACCTGAAATCTTCTGAATCTCTGTGAATTAGGGTTTGAATTTGTCTCTTCAGCCAGATTATTACTACTGTCTTTTGAATGCTTGTCCTTTGTAGTTTACTGCTCTGCTGAATGTGTTTACTTATCCGTGGGGAGTACAATCAAGGAGAAATTGCATGTTCATGGCACAGATAACACAGACTGGCCACCAGCAGGAGACACTTTTGCCGAGGCCAATTTATCTCAGAAGCAAACTGTCACCAAGTTTTTCAGCGCAAGTATCAACTAGATTACACTGTCTTCTTAGCTGATTGGGTTTAAGCAATAATCTTGCACTTTTAAAGAATGACAAGGGTGAATTTTCCTTTTGTGAAATTGTTCGTACCCCGAGCCAACAACTCTCCCACAGCACTTTTGAAATAATGCAGCTGGTATAACAGAACAGGAGATCAAGCCTCTAACAAGCTCGACATAAAAATTTGATCTTTTGCAAAGACACTGGCACAAACAGTCTCTTTTTCTCACTTCTTTGTCCACGTAGTGCAAGTGCAAGTTCCGTCTAATGAGATGCTAATCCGGGAATCTTACACTCTTGTTTCAAAGAGTGAGGGTTTTATTTATTCAGTGGCATCTACTCTGTACAAAGGCGATGTCTGGTGAGATCAGACCAGAGTCTGGCCACGAGAAAGAGCCACAGTTAAAGGTGACCTCTTCCGAGGATCATCACAACCTCTGTGAGGATCAGGTCTGGTTCATTTTTCCACACCGTAGCTTTTAGGAGTGCTGATTTCAATTATTCAGAGACGTAGGAATGAAAACAGACTCTGTTGTGGTCCCATTAAAAAAAGAACTTTAAGGTTTGTGTGAATGGAATTGATGGACTTTCAACTTTACTGAACTGTAGCATCAAACCGTAATAATAATAATAATAATAATAATAATAATAATGATAACAATAATAATTTCTGCATTTAATCATTAGTTATTATTAATTTCTGGTTCTCTTTCATAGTGTGTCTTTGTCCTGTCCTCCTCCCCTCACTCACAACCAGTTGGACAGATGGCCGTCCCTCCCTGAGACTGGTTCTGCTGGAGGTTTCTTCCTGTTGAAAGGGAGTTTTTCCTTCCCACTGTTGCCAGTGCACTTGCCATATGATTGTTGGGGTTTTCTGTTTTAATTGCATTATTGTAGGGTCTTTACCTTACAATATAATGCACCTTGAGTCAGCTGTTGTTGTGATTTGGCGCTGCATAAATAAAACTGAACTGAATCAAATCTGCAGCACAAACTTGGGTGGGCTGTACCACACAGAAAGCCACATATTAGTCTGAAAATCAATTAAAAATGCTTCAAAATAACATAAAGATGAAGCCTGCTCCAGTGACTAGTCAATTAAATAAATCAATTAGGTGGATGATTTATTTAAAAAGAAATAGCCCAAGTAGAGATGTTATAAAAGGGGAAAACTATCAACAGAGGCTAAAACTATATTTTTTACCAGGCTGTAAAAATGCTTTAAGCTATATAGTTGCACAGTTTTACATAGAAGTCTATGGAGCTGACTTTCCTTTTTGCGCAGCTTCAACTGGCACCTAGCCACTGCAGTTTTTGCTACTTTCACATTGACTTTGTTTTTGCAGCTCTGGAGGTTGGTCCTTGCTTACTACACCTACTGGTGCTATACAGTAACATATAGTTTCGCTTGCTAGCTTTGCCTTCTTACTGCAAACGCATTTTCTCGTGATGCTAGAATTTGCATCAACTCAATGTTCTGAATTGAATTTCCCAAAAATGAGACAAAGAATCACTGATTTTGTGAAAATCTCCATTAATGGAGAGCTGAAAATATCCACCCGCATCACCATTTTACACTGGTACTTATCGATAATCTGCTGCTGCTTCATAACAGGACAAACTGAATGACATCCTGATATCCTGGCGTTATCTGCTGTCATCCAAACTACACATCTGCTAATGAGTCTAAGACGCCTTATTGTTACGTATAGGTTAAAAGCTACTTTCAGCTGCTCCCTTATCCACAAGAGGTCATAACAACACATTCCACAGCTTTAATCTGGCAGATTTTTGTGTCAGATGCACTTCATGATGGAACTCCAATTTGTGACTCTTTCCAAGATCGACCAGGGTTTTTTTTATCTAGCTAGATAAATGTGTAAACCACTACATTATGGAGTCATTCAGTTAGTATCATAGGGAATAAAGTCCACGGTAGCTCTTTAGGTTCAGTAACAGTGTTTTGATAAGAATTTATGCATTTAATGTTAAATATCAAGAAATCTTCCAGCCACATCACCAGCAGATAATTTTGCCAGGGTTCTGCATGTCCCACACTCAAAAACATCTGCAAATATTGCACATTTATAGTGTACGTCTGGTTTAAATAAGCCCAGGTTTGCAGGTTAGCACCGTCCATTTTGGCTGATTGCAACCTGTTAATCAGTGGCCTCAAAGCAGAATTTTGAACACCAACTATAGTTTAGCAGTTTTTTAAAATCATTAGAATTCGGCTGAGATACTTTTTTCGAGGCATGACAAACACGAATCGCATTTATTACCCAGACTTTAAAGAACAGACTTATCCTGCTGTTTTTCCTGTTGTTTGTAGTTAAATGAGTGTGCTCTGTGTTGCCTTTAGATTTCTTTCAGACTGATCTTTCAGAACAGTCACATGTCATGCCACGGGGTGGGCAGCTGACTTACTTGCAAGCTGAGTCAGACAGCAAGGAAATGAAGCAAATAATGGCTTGATTTGGAACACTTGAGCAGCATACGGCAGGTGGAAACAAGGGGGGAGGCTCTAATTCTGCTCTCCAGCCAGCTGGTCCTAAAGCAGGGCTGCAGCCAAGCTCGCTGACCGCTCTGTTTCCCACTGAGCTTTTTCAGCGGAAGGAACTGTGCCAAGAGGTGTGGTACCTCTCTTCAAATCACCTCTCTCTCTCTCTCTCCAGTGTATAATCGTAACATAATCATGCCCACTACATCTATTGATCTGTTCACAGCACACTTCCACTGAAGCAGCCAAATAGTATCCTTAGGCGAAGCGCTTGCCAAGAGAGATATGATGACACCAATTAGATTACACTGATATTCAAATACACAATGGATTTATGTGGTGTGGGCTCACGTCTTAGGCTTATTTAGCCGATCTTGGAGCTTGGTAATTTATCTAGTTGTCGCGCTGTCCCAGAAGTCCCTCAATGTCATACTAATTAATTATTTATCATTACCTAAACGCACTAATTAATTGTCAGTTTAAGGGCATGCTTTTATGGAAGACATATTCAATCTGTCTCTGGGGATCACTTTCATATACCACATACCAATTATTTATTAATATCCTGCTAATTCTCTTTAGAGTAGACAAAGTGAAGGTCAAACAAGAAGAAAAAAGCACGGCGATTTCTCAGTGAGGCCCACTGACATTTATCCCTTCCAGTGGACTTTTAAGATTTGTTTAGAAGGATGCTGTTACCCCCTCCTTTCCCCCCCCTCTCAAAGTGAATGTCAAGGACATGCATAAACAGTGATGCCATAGTTCATTACTGGTCATATTTATTCTAAGACGCTGCCCTTATCACAGTGTTTATAATTAAACAGATGAGATCACAGTTAAAGAAAGAAGAAAGACAACAAAGATGTGTCATTTTCTTTCTCCAAGCTCCTGGGGTTTGCCTAATAAATAAGCTATTTGTCTTTTTCTGCCATGATGCATGTTACATACGTTTTGTCGCGTTGTAAGATCAGACAATCACATTATGAGTGGGTGTAATTATCGCAGCCTCCCCTGAGTTGGCATTAGACTACAGCCGCACGCAGACATCTGGTATTCAAATAATTGGCACACTTAGAAAGGGTGTGTGGCATTTTACAGATGTTCTCGTGAACCATTTAAAATTTGTCGAGACACCCATTAGTTGGATCTGAGATGATTAAACATGTGAAAAAAAAATCTAGTCGAGAATTAAAGAAATCCTGGTCTGCAAATGTTGAGCCTCCTTTTTAACCACACCTTCAATTCCACATTTCTGAAGCATAACAAAAAATAGAGAAAGACAAAAAAAAAGAAGAGTTTACATTATAAACAAATTTGACAATGTATAATCAATTTCAAAACACACAAAAAAAGTTCCCAAAAATTAATTACTTTTTCTGTTTTTGACCAAAAGGAAAAAACTGGCTCTGTTTTGTCAAAACCAGAATAGAGCTACAATATTTTTTTTTTCCTTCCAAGGTTTTGTTTCTGCTGATTATATTATTTTCATGTGTACAGTAGATGGGCTTTCGACCATGAGTGTATAAAATGACCTCAGCATCAACAGGACTCAGTACTGAGCAGTACTCATTCAGTTTAATCTATTACTCCATGTATGAATTTTTTCTTTTTTTCCCTTCTGGACACAAATTTCCCCTTTTTTCTCTTTATATGAATGTTAGCAAACTGTAAAATGGTATTGCTACGTGTTCTGGGACCGTGTGCAATAAACCTGCACTCTTGTTGTCTTTGAAATGGTTGTGTTGAACACGGGGACCGGGTCTCCAAATATTCACAGTCACAGTTGATTTCTTTAAAGCAATTTTGTCTCAGTCAGTCATCATCTTGACACACCAATCTCATTTGCAGAATCAATTAGACAAATACTTACAATTTATTTTTGGTAATATAGTGATTAGCTGCTATAAATAAAACAAATGTGTTGTCATTTACACAGAAAGTCACATTAAGGTGCTTGGCAGTCTCATGTTTACATATAACCAAACTACAACAAGTTGGGAAGCAGCTGAGTGCATTATTACAAAGAGGCGCATCATGAGTGATGCTCGTCAGCACAGACTGATTCAGACCTATTAAAACATGTTTGTCATCTAATTTATAAACACAGACAGATTGCTGTTGTTTGCAGTCCTTCACCAGTCTGTTTGAGAGTGACTTCGAGTTGGGTCGAGATCGTCTGGTGACACATTGCCTCCCATCAGGTAACCTGAGCAAATGTTCCCCTAGTGGTGCCTCTTTGCCTATGGTTGCAAAAACTACCTGGAATTGGTCACTACATGCAAAAATAAATAAATAAATAATCAACGCAATCATAAGGTAACCACTGATTTTTTTCCTAGTCCCACTGTGGTTGCTATTCTGTTTTTCCTCTGAGCCATTAGCTTTATGTTGAGCTTCCTACTCTGACTGTGAGGATAAGGCTACACCAACTGTCAGACCATCCCTGTGTTGGTGTTCTGCCTACAACGTTGTAATCAGTGCTGCCCCAGTATCATCACTAAAACTGATCAGCCATGCTTTTGTTATAGCTTTGAAACCTGGTGGAAAAAAAGACTACACACGCAAAGCCTTCAGGGCTCTGTGCCAGAAGGCCAAGCCAAAAACACTGTGGATCTCTCTAAACACAAACCTTTTCATAAAAAGTTAAGTAGTTTTTTGTAGCTATGCATAACTAACATGCGTCTGAAAAATGAAAATATTTTTGTAAGCAGAAAATAAGAGGTTCACTGAGTCTAAAATATGAATTCCATCTCTGATTTTGGTTTCAAATGGGAAACACACCCTAGTTTTGAAGCTGGTCAGGTGCTGAAGCAACATTAATATGATTTTGTAGGAACAGCAACATACCGACACCAGACACACATGGTAGCACAACAGATTTTTCAGAATACACATGACTCCCAATGCTACAATAACGGCATGGTTAAGATTTATATGGGTGTGCCAGAGTAATCTTTAAAACACTGTACAATCAGCAAAGATGTCATGCTAACAGATGAGAAAAATAATATGGGCTAAGGTATTACCTGGAAATGAAACACAGAGCTCCCAGGGATAGCCAAAAAGGTTGGTACTCGTCTTCTACATCCATAATGCTTTGCACTATTTGTCTCATAAATAAAAGCATTTTATATGGTCTAAGTAAAATCTAGGACAGAGGGCTATTAATGGCCAAGGGACTCCTCTCCTGGGGCAGCAGTGTTAATCGGAGCAATAGGTCTCCTTCCTGCTGGATCAATGTCAGCACAAATTTCAGATTGCTTTCCTGATGCGCGCCAAGTTATCTGTGATTCAACTTTAATAGGATATTGAACGGAGCCAGCATTTAGGGAGCAGAGCCGTATTTCACTTTATTGACAATCAAATGCACACAACTTTCCCATTAGCATGCATTAAGAAAACAGAGAATTAATCTTGACAACACCATCGGATAACATGACGACAGTTACATGCTTGTTTAAGCAAACACGCCTAAGAGTGACTTGGTGATGGCGAGATGAAAACGTAGGTAAATGCAGCTTGACAGACATTATACTGGACAAAAAGCTACTACTGTGCCAACTGAAGGAGAAGCATAAATTTTAAAAAAAGGACGAGCACAGGCAGCGATGTTTCATTTATATTTAGAAAACACGCCATCCACAATATCATCTTCAATGTTTCAAGACCTGAGTGCATCATGGCTTCCCCCTCTGTCATTTTGGATAAAATCACGCGTTTCCGCCTGAACGCCACTTCAAAGATTTGTAGTGCATAAATCTAGTGTCTCTGTCGTGCTGGGAAAAAAAGAGGTCGAGATGTTTCAACATTTACTTGACTTACAAATCATCAAAGCTACCAGACAATGTGAATTGCATATCCATCATCGTGTTCTTTAAAATTACACGGAAGCAGACGCATAAATATACAGTAACAGCTATTTAAATGCTACGTTGAAATGATGCTAGAAATCCCCATTGGCGTGACTCTCTCCCTTTTAAACAGGCTTATTTCACTGTAATGCATTTGCTCTGACACTTGCAAACCAAAAAGCAATGCTTGGATGACAAAACGAGTGGTGGCAATTCAAACTGGGCGTGCTAAATCAGATGACATTTTGCCACACCTGAAGGTCAAGTGTTTTGTCAGCAAAGGACAGGCCCAGATGATAAAGCTGCCAACATCAGGTGAAAGATTTGATGTCCTCATATTATCAAAACAGGGGCGTGAAAGTATTGTGTTTAAGAAGAAATCCTGGCTGGGTGACGGCTGCTTTTTCTCCACTGAGGGAAAAAGAAGGGGATGCTCAAGGTACATACTAATGTGCAGCATGTACTACAAGTGGAGAAAATGTTTGAATGACTGTATTTTTGCCCTTTGCATTCACAATTTCTTTTACATTAAATTTGCAATGCCTTGTTTTTATACTGAAACTTGCAATTTAATTGTAATTTAAGTGTCATTACAAGTTAATAGCCAGTGCCTGAATTGACCATATTAAGGACATCCCCTCGCTTTGATTTCATACACATATATAACTGATAATAGATATAAAAGAAGTGTTTTTAGAGAATGGTTTTTGGCTACCAGCCCTCATTATTTGAAACTTCGTCCATGTTTAAAACAGGCATCAACCACTGTAACAGTAACTGTAATTTTATACAAATCAGGTGGGTCACACAGGTAAAGAAATAACCTTAAATAAATAACAAGAATGAATTAATATAATCCCTTTTTAAAAATGCCACAGAGTTTTGGGAAGAAGGCATTATCATTTTATTACCAACATTTTAGAAAAACAGTCTTTTGAACTTTCAAACATTTTGAATCCAGTGTGCTTGTTCCATATTGAGGCTTTCTTTAAATTAACAAAAAGACTGATGTGGGCTACTGCAGCCACTGCAGGGGACAGTGAGGTGTTTAATAACTGTGCAACATTTGGACAAACTGCTGTTGGTAAAAGTAAATATTGGAATAGCTATCTAATGTCAATAAAAGAGCACTCTATACATATATATATATCACAGTTTAAAAGCACATGTCAAACAATAACATGCACCAAACCAGGCTTATATTTGTAACTCATTTTTGTGTTTGTCTTTTTTTTGGATGCGTGGTAATGGTTTTGGATATTGTAGAGTTTTGTATAGCCTGCCTTGCGATCTTATTTCCTGCACGTCCATTAAAGCACTCTGTTCCTGTTAAAAATAAGGACACATGTTGTTTGATTAAAATATTGTCAGTATCCTGGTGCATGCATTATAAACAACTGGATAAAGGCAAAGAAAACAAAGTGATAAAAGCTGTATCTTTTCTGTTACAGCATACATAAACAATGTAAACAACATCGATCATGGCCTTACATATATTATGGTTGAGCAGCTAGCAACCAGCTGGAGTTCCCAAGTGTAAGTGACAGCTGAACTGTGTTGAAAATCTCACAGTTAAATTTTTAAAAACATATCCTTCTTTCATCTCCTCTTAAAAGTTTTGAATAAGGACTTCCAGGAACTGTGAAAAAGCTTCTGTCAGTGTGTGAAGGTAACGCCAGCTCAGCCGGCTACAGTGCAGACCTGTCAACAGTGAGTTGTCAGCAAAACCAACAGTTTTTCCATTATGATATTCAGCAAATATGGTTCTATAATGCTACATTCGAAGGTCGTGAACACGGAAGTTGACCGATTGGTTTATACAAGATGAGCTTGTGAGGATCTGAACAGCAATCATGGCGTTTTATTTGATCCTATTCATGCAGAAATAAATTGTTGGTTTAAATATGTTGTTTAATACATACTGTGCATGAACACAGAACATATTTGCGGTCAGATAATTCCCACTCGGCTCTGTAGCTGACTGGACAACCAGGGTACAGATGAATTCTTCTCATCTCTGGATATTATGAATCGAGTGGCTCTGTTTTAGCTGTCTAAGCCGTGTCTACAGCAGTGCAGTTGCTCTTGAACAAGGTGATATTGGTGGAAATTTTTTAATCCTTCCCTCCAAGCTGTAGCCTATAAAACTGCATAAAGACTTAACAAGGGTCCCTCCACAGCAAATGGCCTCAAAGATGGCCACCAGGAGCTATTGGCATTAGGAAAGCATTAGCTTGAATAATTCAGCATTTTCTATCAGAGCATATTGTTCTATAAGAAGGGCGTACATTATTAAGCTATATACAATGTAAGGAACCGATATTAAACTGAGGGGAAAAAATGCATTTAGTGCTTTTGCTGGAAAGCCGGCCCCGAAGCTGTTTGACAAATCATTGCTCGTGTCTCCTGAGAGGAAGCAACAAGGTATGCCAAAAATCATCATACAGGAAGGCCTGCTCAGGTGGTGCACAAAACAAACTCACAGATTCTGACAAAATATCACACCTGTCATAACACCTTAGCGTTTATGTACTAGACTTCTAACCTCGTTTGCATTAACTGTAGCAAACAGTAATGAGGGAAACTGAGTGTAGAATAAAAAAGAAAGCAAAAGGATATTAATAAGCATGCTTGTTGAGAAAACATTGCATATGTGGACATAAACTCTAAAAAGCAGCAAGGGGCACAGCCAAGTGTGTGACATTAGACATAATTCAGAATAAGGGCCAAGTGTCCAGCCAAGCGGACAGACAAGGCCCTCATGTTCAGACTGTGCCAGGGGTAAATATTCGGTATGACATTTGTGCTGCGTGCGATTTCCATCGGCTGAATTGTAGCCGACTGACATTTTCATCCAAGTAACGCTGGCCACGATTTCTCCACTTCTGTCTATTTAAAATATCAGACAGAAAGGAACTGCACACATCGAGACCACCTAACAGTAGAAGTAGCAATGCAACGACAGCCTCAGAAACAGTCGCAGTTTTCATTTAGTATTTAAAGATTTCATCTAATTCACTTTTTAGTTTTCCTCCTTTGTTTCAATGAAGTTTTATTTTGAAAATACATCCGTTTTACTTCATTTTGAAGTCAGGATGGCTTTAAACAGTAAAACAGTTATCAAATTATATTAAAAAGTAGTTTTGCCATATCTAGGCACAATCATTTGACAGTGAAATAGAAACTTTGAATAGTTTTCAGTAAAAACTGAATTGCATTTCTGGTTGAAATACCATCCATACTTTAGTGGTAACATTAAACCAATGCACCAGTGTGCATTATTTTATATATTCTGCTAGACATCCATAGTATACTATACAGAAAGTCACTACAGCTGTTTTCTGTCTTGTCTTTCCCCTCCTAAAATCTTTTAAGACCTCATTACTGGGGGAGTGGGGATGCATTTAAAAGATGTTATGTTAGTCTTTCAATTTAAATTACAATCCACAAATGGCTGCCAGAAGGCATGCTCTTATGTTTGATACAAATTTTGGTCCATACTAAAATTATCCCACAAAAATAAATTCTTTTAAACCTTTACTTTGGTAGCTCAAGTCCATGATCTCAAGTAGGGCTGGGCCACATCATACCGTTCATGGTAATACCGGTATAATGTTAGGCAATGATAAGAAAATGAAATATCGCGATAGAATATGGGTAAAACACGCATGCGCAATGCCTTTGTTTTCATACGGACATGGCAGGAAAAAGCATGGCGGCGACAGAGAATTAGAACGGCGAAAGCGGATCGTTGAATGAAACAGATGAATCAGAATTGGTTTGTAAAAATGGTGCAACTTCAGTGATGTGGAACTGGTTTGGCTTTAGTCCGTCATATACACACCAACGCATATTTTTTGTTAGAGCATGCAAGCGAGCCGTCGTTATTACCGAACCGATTTTATGTGGTACACAGCGTTCAAAAATCTGTCAAAAAATGTTTTAGTACGACTTTCGTAAGCTACAAAGCTGCACCGCTTGATGGATAGTCGGAGCATTACAGCTACCGTAGTCAGGAGCCTCGCGGAGTGATACGTACTGTGCTGCATTGTGTGTGTAACCTCTTTTTAAGTTTTGTGGATATTATACATGGTTATGCTCAGGATATGTTGGCCAATTTCCACTGGAAATGCCTTTTTGGTTAAACTGTCACCAAGGAATTTGCATTTGCACTGTTAAATTTTTATATAGCTTTAATGCACATAAAAAACAGCTGCTCGTTTAAGTGAAAATACATTGATGAGGGTTTTTTTGCACTAATAAAGTTGTGGAGTTGTAAAGTATTTTGTCTCACGTCAATTATATCATGAGTTATATCATTATCTCAAATTTTCAAATATATATCGTGATAAATATTTTTGGCCATATTGCCCTGCCCTAATCTCAAGTAATATCAGTGCTATGAGACATTTTTTTCAATGTTGTTAGGATGAGGCTTTAAAAGAACAAAGAGAAAACCAAGATACTTTTGTCTTGTTTATTTTACCACTGTAGCATTGCAGTTTTCATAAAACCAATGTTTTCTTTTTCAAAACTCTACTTTAGTTTCTACTGATTAAAATAATCCCAGTGTATAAAACAGAATTACTTTGTAAGGTGTCTCTGTTTTTTTGTCCACCTGCATGTGCTATCTCTCTCAAAGTAATTAAATCTTAGAGGGGGGGGGGATGAAGAAGCACCAACCCATTATGTGGTGGCCTAAAAGCAAGCTTGGTTAATTTTTCAGAGGAATTTCCACTAATGTATTCAGAGACCGGGAAACATGACAAAATAAAAGGCTCACATTGGCAGCTAGGAAGACAAGTGTAGATTTAAAGTGTCTCGGCCAAAGACTTTCATAATCATACTTATCTTCACAGTGAATGCCATTCATCATTACTGAAAAGTATTTTAAAAAAGCCTTATTATGACACATGTGCAAAAATACTTCATTAAACTTTACTCAAGAAAATGCATACTTAAATAACTGATTAACTTTTCCCGAAATCACTGCTTAATGAGGGTTCTTAAAAAAAACAAAAAAACCCAGAGGAACAGCAGCAGCAGTGCTGAGGACAGTGCTATGGTTAAACTGTACGGGTCTATGGGTATTTGGACAGTGACACAATGTTTGTAATTTTACCTCTGTACACTACAACAATCAGTCAAGATGCGATTCAAGTGCAGACTCCCAGGTTTAATTCGAGGGCTTCAACAAAAGTATTGCATCAACTGTTTAGGAATTACAGCTACTTTTATACACAGTCAACATTTTCAGAGTCTCTAAAGTAATTGGAAATTTTTGGCGAGGGCTGTACTCACATTATTCCACAACAAAATAAGCAGACAAAGAGCAGGAGTTTAAGTGTTGAACTTTTGGTAGCTGGAGCTCCAAAAACAGATGTTGATGCAAATAAAGGAAGCATTATTAAGCTGGAAAAACAAGAAAAAAAATAACCAAACAAACAAAAACAAACTAATGCTGTCAGCGTTAATCTCGTTAAAATGACGTCAACGCCATAACCGCATTAACGCGGCAAATCTCCGTTAGCGAGTTAGCCCGGATCGTACGGCGAAAACGCATTAACGAGCTAACCGCGCTAACACGTTGACGCTGTGCAGCCCCACGCAAGGGCGATCCATGCTAACTCGCTAATGGAGATTTTCCGCATTAATGTGGTTATGGCGTTAAAGTCATTTTAACGAGAATAAAGCAAGTAATGCACTAACCAGGTCTGCAAAACCAAACCTGAAGGACCATATATTGCAACTAAAGTTAATGATCACACAATTGTTTCCAGGGTTAAGAAAACCCCTTTTTAAATACAGCATGTTTACAACAAGGTGCAAACCACTGGTTACACTGAAGAACACAAAAGCCTGAATAGATGATGTCAGAAAACATCTAAAAACAGCCTGGAGATTTCAGGGGAAAAATTCTTTGAGCGGGTGAAATCAGGAACAACTTGTATCCGATTTAAAAAATAAAATTTAAAAAAGTATGGAGAAGGAAAGGCATGGTCTAACGCATACCTCACTGTCAAACATGGTAGAGGTTGTGTTATGGCATCGGTATGTATGGCTTCCAGTTTAATTGGGCCACTAGTGTTTATTGACTGCTGATAGAAGCAGCATACTCTCTTGCCATGTTCAAACGAATGCTATAAAACTAATCTGACAGACCCAAAGCATACCACGAAATCAACCCAAGAGTGAAAGTCTGCATTTGAATCATATCTTGATTAACTGATTTAAAACCAGTGCGGTGCTGTACTGAGGAAAAACTACCCAAATTGTGGCATTTTTTCAAAAATCTATGGTCCGAAACATGTTCATAGTGCAGAAGAGCTGCAAGAGAAACTTTTTAAATTGGTAATGTGGACATACCCAACTTGAAAATATCACACCTGCTAATATGGAGAACATCTGCGATATGAAAATTGGGTAGACAGAAAAAGATGTTGCTTAGATGCTCCATCACCTGCACAACGTGTAAACACATGGTTTATTTGTCAAGAAAAAGACTTCCATTTAATCTGGTGGAGCCTGAGGAGCGATACACGTTTAAGACCTGTTTGTAGGGGGAAAAAAAGTCCTATAGCTGTATGAAAAATATGCATTTTGACTTTCAGATCTGTCTGTAAATTTTATATTGCTTTGTCAAAACGCTCTTTCCTCCTCATCTCAGCTCTAGCCGTGAGTCATCTTATATTGCTCGATAATTTCAGCGCCCTTTAGGGGAAAGGTAGACAGTGTATATTGATTGATTTGGGTTGGATATACGCTAAAACAAACAGATATCTTGTTCCAAAGATCAGATTCTTCACTAACTCTGGCAGCATTAACAAATGCAGCTGAGACTGGGCCCAAAACACAGGCACAAGATAATTAGTCACACCAGGCTTGGAGTAGGAAGGGCAGGGAAGCAATCTGACTGAAGGATGTATTGATCCTCCAGAGAGGGAGGGGCACCCAGTCAGGAGTCATGATCAATCTTGCAAGCCTACTCTCTCAATCTGTGATGAGACCTGTGTGTGTTTGTGTGGGGAAGTATTCTATCTACACTATACACCCTTTGGTACACATGTTTGTGTGCGGGTGCCTGCGTGCATGTGTGTGTTGTGTGCAGCCACATTAACACTACCAACAGCTCGGTGTTATGACTTGTCAGAAAGAGACAAATGTCTGTGTGAGTAAAAGACTCCCAGGGGTTAGAGAAAGGGGGTTTAGCTGTACCACAACATCGGAAGCCTTTATCGTCGAGTTAAAAGCCACCGCCATCCCTGAGCCGCAGATTCTCCTCATCACGCCGAGTGTTCTAAACCGAGGCACAGTTAGAGGTTTTAAAACCAGCTCAGGGAGCGATGGAAAAGGTAAATCTTCCCAAATATAAACAGTTTGCATATTGGTGTTATCCATTGGCTGGTCACAGGTGGGTTTAATCTGATTAGACAGTGGTGATGCATATCAGGAGGAGCAACGGACCAAATGCACTGTAATTCATCTTCCTCTGATACACTGGAGGAGGAGGAGGAAGAGGAGGAGAAGGTGGGAAAGGAGTGCAGTGGCACTGAAGTAGGTTGCAAAAGCAGTAGTCCTCCCTTTAGCCTTGAAAAGATATGGGATCAGCTTTTTGTTTCTTTTCCCTCTCTTGCATTTTGCAAGAAGAGTAAAAGATGATAAAAAAAGACAAGAAAAGAGTTGTTTGTTTATGGGTGGTGGAGGATGTAATAACGCTCACCGCTGGCCTCTAGGGTTGAATCCGATATCAGACAGCATGTTAAGCTGCAGGGACTCCCACAGCAGTGGAACTGTAGATGGCTAATTGACAGGCTGTTGAAGACGAAGCCAGTCCAGATAGCCAGTCACTTTCACGCTCCCACACTCCTCGCTCTCCACCAGGAGGGAAGACGGCAGGCTGGGGGAGAAGTGTGTGTGTGTGTGTGTGTGTGTGTGTGTGTGTGTGTGTGTGTGTGTGTGTGTGTGTGTGTGTGTGTGTGTGTATGTGCTGTTACACTTTGGAGCCACTAGGGAAGCGGATGTCACTCTCACAGTTATCTGCACATATACACAGATTTTCACACGCGCGCTCTAACGCACACACACGTATATATAAGTGAGAATGAAATCCTGTAACTGAGTTTTTGCAGGGCTCAAAGACAACGCCAAAGGTCAGAGATGTATTTCTTGTTGTAACATGGAATGTCACACTCATGCAAGGGCTCAGGAGCCACATTTTGCACATCAGGCCCAAGTAGGAGATTGCGGAGACTGTGTATGGCTTCAGCATATCAGAAAAATGTAAAAACTTGTTTTGAAAGTCGGCTCTATGTGAATCCACGCCAGCTACATATAAAACTCTGAGTCTAGGTGTATGCCAGTTCTGCAGCTTGTTACCACCGAGACTTAAATTCGCATCCCTATTTACGCTCTCACTATAATTTTTCATTGCCTCCCCCCTTTCTCTCATGACCCACACAGGAGCAGTACAGTTATTGAGATCAACTCCCAATTATGTCTCTTTTGTGCCATTTTTTACATTATATTGATTTACATTAATGCGGCTTCGGATTTTGCTCTACTATGAAGGATATGACGGGGGAAGGGGGTGAACATCATCTGTGGCTTACACCATTAAACATTCAATTATCTATAAAACACACAATGGAGGCTTCAGTCAGTGAAATGACAAATTGCAGGCAGAGAGCTCTTCAGTGTTGTCCCCGTTAACCCAGGTTTTTATAGATCACCTTGCATGCCACCCTATAGCTGTTTAGTTATCTCCATGAATATATGCAGAAGGGATCTGTCCTTGCTGAGAGCAAAATCTGATAATGCAGCAGCAAACACAGCTGAGAGTCAGAGCAAACCAATTCAGAGCTCTGTTTAAAAAAAGCCAAAGGGCTCGCTGCTCATCTGTGCGACAGCACCACACAATAGATGAACAATTATTCAGAGTTAGACTGGAAGAAAAATATTAATCTATTTATTCATG
Source organism: Oreochromis aureus (assembly GCF_013358895.1). Lineage (NCBI taxonomy): Eukaryota > Metazoa > Chordata > Actinopteri > Cichliformes > Cichlidae > Oreochromis > Oreochromis aureus. The sequence continues at coordinate 10,533,699 of NC_052957.1, read as the reverse complement.
GCTTGTTGAATCAGCTTTATCTTCTGTGATTAATCCAAGTCAATAATGTAATCTTTAATTATAAAGAATGGCCTTATTACCTACGTCAAATAATCATGCCGGTCCACAATGCTGGAAAGAGGAAAACAAATTTCTCTGCTACGTGATTATGTATTTTTCTGCCATGAATTAAAGCAGCCAGACCATTTTTTTTTTCCTGGCCTTGAGACTCATATTTATTTGACTCTTTCATCAGTGAATGCACACAGGGCAAGTCATGATTTCTGAAATAAACAAACTTAAAAAAAGAGAGAAAAATATTGATATATTTTTGAGATTTTAGTGTTTTTCCAGAAACCATTTCAGTCACTAAATTTACCATGCATGGCTATTTAGATTTGGGATTTTATAGTAATTCAGATTTAAAAAAATAAAAGATATAATAAAGATTCCGAGTGAAAAAAAATGAAAACTGGAAACCGGAGGTCTATTACACAGAACACGGTCTGGTTACAGAAAAGCTCAAATGTCAGAAAATGTCACAATTATATTTCATCATACAATTTTCCCAAGAGTCCCGCATCCATGAAGCTTTTACCAAAATATAACATTTGGAGCTCTCAGAATGATCAATCAAAAGAAAATACATTTCGATCCTGAAGCAGGGCCCTAAGAGAGGAAGAATAATGACCGGTTTGTGCAGGACTCTTGTTTTTTGAACATGCTTGCATGTGATTAATAGCACATCACCTGTAATAATGGCCTTCTTGCTGCACGCAATTTCTAGTTACAAATATACACATGCACAAACAAAAACAGAGGCATGCATACACGTGACTGAGCTTCATTGTCCTGTTTTTGCTCACCAGTCTGATCCCACAACTCCCAGTCCTTCCTCTCCTTGCACTCCCAGTGCAGATCCCCACCAGGACTCAAAGTAAGTGATTTTTCATGCGTGGCGGCAGCAAGTAGTCTGTAACAAATCTAACTGACAGCCCCTGAAAATGCAGATCACATAGTTGACAGAGAGGAAACAGCAGCTTAGGGAACTTCCAACAGGATCCTAATCTGTGATGAAGTCACCCAGTGTCCAAAGAGAGCTACAGGACGTTTCATCGACATGGAACAGACATTTCCTGGATGTCAGAATTGTCTGCTAATTAATGTACTCGGAGAGGAGTGAGTGTCAAAGTGTCAGAGGATATTGCCGTCAAACGTGCCAGAAGCACGTTATAAACTCGCGATGCCGCTTCAGACTGAATACTGCAAAACTTTTTGGGTACCCCGAGGAGCACAACATTTTCTTTTGCTCGACAGAACAACTGAGAACATTCTCTGGAGGGGAATCCACGCTCATGTCACAGGTAATTTTATGTGTATATGTAAGAGGCTGCCTTGCCAACAAAATAAAGAAAAAATAAATACCGTGCTAGAGTGTCGGAGAAATCAAATGAGAAGCAGAGAGACGTCATTATTTCTTCAGCGTAATTTGGCACATCAGACATAATGTAGTGCCATCTCTGTGATAAGACAGAATCTTCAGGTCTCAGAAAGGTGAGCATATCAATGTTCAACATACCCTATTAAGACTTGACACCCCCACTTTATCATCACTAAAGCAATTGCATATTCCTATTCCTGCAGGAGAGATGGGGAAATCCATCTCCTGCAAGGACAGTGCCTTTAATAAATAGTGCACAGAACACAGGCACAAACTCTCCCTCTTTCACCTGATCCTCTCTCTCTTTCCATCTCTCTCTCTCTCTCTCTCTCTCTCTCACACACACACATACACACACACACACTTTCCCTCTCATGGAAATTGTTTCATTCCTTTTAGTCAATCTGGCTAATGCAAAAATCATGTATGTCAGTCTTTAAATATTTAATCTTAACAGCAGCGAGATTGAAATACAACGTTGAAGAAGCATTACTCCTTCCTTCCCTCCTGAAAGGTACAAGAGCCCAGCGAGAGGGAGAGCGAGAGAGAGGCAGGCAGCTGCTCTGCAATGTCAGGAAGAGAGAGTGGAAGCGACAGGGAGAGATGGAAAAGAGAGGAAGAAGAGACTCGGCTATTTTTGATGGCAATTTTGTTGCCATGCACTCTCAGCTAGTAGGGTTGGAGGCAGCACTAAAGCACAGTTTGCCTTGGAAAAGTCCACAACCACATACAACAGCTCTCTGTTTTTCTTCTTTGGGAGCAGCCTTTGTTCTTTGACATAATAGATTCTAGTGGAGGCACGGCTGAAGAGAAACACTGTTGCTGCTTAGAACTTAGTGAGAAGAGATACAGCTCGATGACTGAACAAAAGACATGAATCTTGCATGCAGAACTGTACCGTGGGAACCACATGGCCCCAAGAGATGAGTAGAAACACAAAGAGAATTTAAACCGCTCTTGTCTTAACGTGATCCTACCGCTTTCATCCTTACAGGTAGTTTTGTATGAACAAGGACATTGTTAAGTTACACACTTGTGGCCCCTTTAATGTTTCAAATACTTGTTTAACAAGGTTGTTTTTGCAGGAACAACAACAACAACAATAAAAGTTTTTCTGAAGCCAATAAATCACGAATGAGTGGTGTCACTTTGTAAGAGTGAGCAAAACACAAAACTTTGAGAAACTTTTACACTCACCACAGTGAAGTCCTCGGCTGAGCAGTTCTGTCCACTAAAATTGCAGCTCATGAGCATCTCTTCTAACTGATGTCCTGTCCTGTTGAAAATGTCCTGCATGTCAGGAGCAGGATACATTAAATCAGTGGGTTTGTGCCCGTCCCTGTTTTTGGGGGGCAGACCTGTCAAGTTAGCCAGGTGGTAGATGTCAGCATCGGTGAGCGCTGAGAAGCGAAAGCGGTTTATGTTGCAGATGGTCACAGCGGGGAAAACCATCTCGGGGGTCGCCTCTTCATTCAGAGCTGTGACGTGAGGGTGCTCCAGGTAAGAGATGGCACACTTAGCTGCTTGGTACAGAAAGAGTGCCAGTGAAGTCAAAAAGGCAAGAGCCCAGAGAGTCTGCCGGATGCCCAGGCGACCAGAGACAAAGATGTGGTTAATCCCATGAAGGGAGCAGGAGTTAGCAAACCCGGCCAGGTCCTTGGCCGGAGGTGTGCAGCTCTCCTCGATCAGGCTCTCCTTGTCCCCATCCTGCTTGCTTTTCTGCTTCTCATCCTCCTCTGCAAATTTGATTTTGCAAACAAATTCGATAGGCATGGGGGCAGCCAGGTCTGCGTTTTGGTTTTGTTTTTGATGACAGCTATAAGCCCTGGATCACTTCTCTCCCACTTCCTCGCCTTTTGTCGTCTGAGCAGGAAACAACTCCAAAAAGAAAAAGACGGGAGAGAGTTTGTTGCTGCTGCTGTCGCTGCTGCCTGTGCTGTGACTGATAGTGCTGCTGCTGCTTCTGCTGCCACGGCTCCTAGTGACTACAGCGCTGCTGCTGCTGTGCTGCTAGTGCTCTGAACGCTTGTCTCACTACTTGATCAGCTCACACAGTCTCGCTTATCAGCAGTAATACAGCTGTCAAAAAAAATAAATAAATAAAAAAAATACCCTTGCACACAGCCTCAGACCCACAGATGAAAATGCAGCATTTTGAGTCGGGCTAAAATAAGAACAGGGCACTTAATAATTCATGAGGAGGTAACATTGTCATTATTTCCTCCTCACTGGCGCGAGTCGCAACTTCCCCCGGTCATCCCCATGCTTCCCCGCTGACAGACCACCTCCTGCTTAATCCACTTGTTTGGACGGTGCTTTCACTTCTCAACCTGAATAAAGTTGGTGTCAGAGGTTCTCCTGGCAAACATCTGGTGTTTGATGTGAATTGCAGAGGGTCACGGCATTTTCATGCCACACTGAATAAGGTCTCTAGAGAATGCCTAATTGAAACAATAATGAGCGGTGCAAGCAGTGGAATTGAGCACGGGCTAACCCCTGGCAATCAATCTTGTCTTTGCAACAAAAAAGTAAAAGACTATCGATCGAGCGAATGTGTCTGTCAGAGATTAAGAGAGGCAGTACAACGGTGTTTCCTTATCAGGAACTAATAGTAGCATCACAAGACTCCAGCACGAATTTGAATTAGTGAATGCATCCTGATCTGGACCCCGATGCTGCTAAAGACGTTGAAATCAAGTATCGATCTGCCTCCGTCCCTACCCTTTACAGTGTGTGTCTCAGTGCTGTTAATGGCCCTTTTCCAAGTTGCCAAACAAAATTATGCAAATGGAAGGCAGAAAAGTGAGAGCCCTAATGCATGTTATTCCCCTTTAAATGGAATTAGTCATGCGGGTCACATCACAAGGGGCTGGGACCTCTAGAGAAAAGGCATATTTAAAAGTGAATTCAACCGCTCTAAACACACGTGCCAAGTCAAGTCTGAAAGAGCACCAGAGACCAAAAGCAGCAAATAAGGGGACTTAAAAAGAAAAATGCCCTGCATTTTCTTAATCAGCCTAAAGATGTCTCGTGATTCACATAATATGTGAAAAACAACAGAAGAATCATTTTTGGCATAAGATTCTAGAAATAATCAAAATAAAATTGTCTGATCTGTTTGGCTGGTTATAAAAAAAAAATGTTCCTCAAACAAAGACAAGAATTTCCCAATTTTGCCATTTTCTCTCTTTATGTCTTGTTTTGTCATTTCAGATCTTTAGACATGTGTTTTTATTGCAACTGTTTATTGGTGTTGTGTTTTTCGGCTAGATAAACAGATATATGTAGGATATTGCTTTTACTTGATACAAGTTAAGCATCCACAGTTTAGCAATGCCTCTGGCAGGCACAGAGCCCTTCTAACCACAGAGTGTTTTATGTAGTCACTCCCAGAGGATGCTGGGGTTATTTACTGTCTCACAGAGGGAATGAAGGCTCACAGTCCACGCCATGACTAAATACCAAATGTGAATAAAAAACATGCAGACACATCTGGCACATGAAAACCATTCAAGGAGTGGATGGCATTACATTTGTCATGATGTTTGTCAGAGTCAATTACACTCCAAACCCCAGGCCTGCTTTGTGTCTGATGCCCTAAAAATGAGACACAATGGATTAAATGTCACTGACCTTCAAGTTATTTTTGACACTATGAATAATGTCTCATTTTGCAACAACATCAGCGGGGGCTTTTTGTAGGGCATCACGGTCAAGTCATACACAAAGTGCTTTTTCTCTTTTTCAAATACAAGGTACAGTTGAGACAGAAAATGCTTCAAAATGGCTGTTGAAAATCGCTCCTTTTGGTCTGTTTATTGAGAAATGAAAGCAGTTTGCAGAGCTGTAAGATGTGGATACATGATGCCTTCCCTTAGAGAAAAGGCTGACAGTTTTATCATTTTGTCCAAAAAGCTCCATCTATTGGATGTCTCTGTACTCAGTGTTTGCTTTGATGTCAACTGAGTAACAGAGTGAGAAATGTCCAAATCATCAACTACAGTTTTAAGAGGATGGTTTTGGGCAGTCAATCCAATGATAACCAAAGAAAAAAAACACAATTAACTGATTGTATTTGTATATAAAAACTACAAATGTTTAAATAAACAACATTTGGCACTGAAAAACTTCAGCACTTGAAATATGTTTTCATATTTGCTTCAGACTCTCTATTTCAGGTACCGTGGTAGGTGGCCAGCTAAGGATCCAAATCAGGAATACAACAAATTAGGTGTTGGAGAGCATTTACCGCAACAATCAGTGATGGACTCAAAAATGACGGCATTGTTCGCAATTTTCACAATCATCGAAACGGTATTACAGAGTTGTTCTTTGCAATTTCCTGTTGTGTGGTTCACTTTTGCAAATGAACAGAACAAATCCACAACAAATGAAATGACAAAGTTTTCTTATTCCTGACTCACTTGTGTGCTCCCTAAATGGACATCCTTTTCTTGTTTATACTCACCCTGTGTATCTCACGTCCACTCAGAAAAAACCATGGCTTCCATAGTTTTTGTATTATCTATATCAACATGAAGTAAAATGGGCTGAGTTTTATTTAAAGGCAAGCTGAGAACAGTGCATAGGGAGCATCGTGGAATGGGTTTCCATGGCCGAGCAACTGCATCCAAGCCTTACATCACCAAGCGCAATGCAAAGCGTAAAATGCATTGTTATAAAGCATGCCACCACTGGACTCCAGAGCAGATGTGTTCTCTGGAGTGACGAATAACGTTTCTCCATCTGGCAATCCGATGGACAAGTTTAGGTTTGAAGGGTGCCTGGAGAGTGGTACTTGTCTGACTGCACTGTGCCAAGTGTAAATTTTGGTGTTGGTGGGATTATGGTCTGAGGTTATTTTTCAGTGAAGTTCTAGTGAAAGGAACTCCTCATCAAACCAAGACATTTTGGGCAAATTCATACTCCCAACTTAGCAGTTTGGGGATGGCCCCTTCCAGTTCTACCAAGACTGTGCACCAGTGCACAAAGCAAGGTCCATAAAGACACGGACAAGCATGTTTAGTGTGGAGGAACTTGACTGGCCTGCACAGAGTCCTGACCTCAACCCAAACTGATACAATATTTCGGATGACTTAGAGCCACGACTGAAAGCCAGGCCTTCTCATTTATCATTAGTGTCTGACCATTCTGAAGGAATGGCCAAAAATTCCCGTCAACATACTCCTAAACCTTGTGGAAAGCCTTCTCAGTGTATATTATCAAAGTGCTTACTATTAACCGACACTGACAAGTGATGGACGAATGTCTTTAGAACTGTTTAGAGCAATTCACTTCCCATTAAAGTATATTACTGGAAAACTGTACATAAATGATGAAAATTATGAGCACTTATTCTGCATAAAAATGATTCTGACTACTGAGAAAAAACTAATATAAAAATTTAGTCAATTTTGTAAATCCTGGTCATATAGGATAACTATCTGTGTTATGCTCATTGGCTTGCTCATTGACAAGGCAATGCACAAGTGGTTTCACATTCACACCCAACCATTCTCATCACATCCTTTTTTTTCCTTTTTCTAACCAAGATGGAAACAGTCAAAACACTAATCTCAAGTCTTTGAAACAAGACTTCAGAAACGAATCTGTGACATCACGGTAGCTATGCTCACTTTTATACTGTCTATGCTACTTGGCTTGTAAAGCTCAAGCAAGTGTAAAGAAGACATGGTCAGTCTCATCAAAACAATAGATACTACAAATTTCAGCAATCAGAGTCAAAGAAAATTAATCTTGCTTCCTGGGAGAACAGCCAACACTTCCTACGAGATGGCAGTAATTTAATAGATGGATGCAAACAAGCTAAACGCTTTATGAGAAAATACTGTTTGAGATGCACGACGAAAGACTGCTTTTGCTTTAGGTTTTAATTAATGTCTGGTTGTAGATTTCACCAGACAAGTAGCACTTTCCTTACACTACAAATGTGTAGATACACTGTAGGAGCTGTAAAGTTTGGTTGAGAAACCAAGTAACATTTACCTATGGAAAATTCTCCTTGACACATCTGCAAAGCCTAAACCAGCTCCAAATGTGAAGCTATGGTCGTTGTAAAGTTTTTTACCATTCAAGATCGATTATTACTAAATTGTGGTTTGAACCTCAACTTTCACCACCTCAAAGCTAAACTACAGGCAATCTACAAGCTCAAAATTTACACTGGATTAGACTTAAACACTTGGTTAAACTAAACCAAACAGTGCCCACCTGTGTGAGCTGATGGTCTTGTATTCCCAGAAAGCTGTGGGGGAAACGCAGAAAATTAAAAGTTTAGTCAATGACGGACTGAAAATAATTTTTTAATTTAAAGTATCCAAATATGAGGATGCATAAAATGCATACACAGTGTGTGAATTAAGGGAGAAACTAAAAGAAAAGTGAAGACATTTGCATTATTTCGATCTAGACTGCTGAATGTGAAACCTGTGGGACTGTTCAGTTCTTTTCAAGTTAAAAAGACACAGCTTTCACCCTGCGAGTGACCGCTCTAATGTACTGTAATTTTACAAGACCTAAACTCTAAAGCCTCACTAGCTTTCCCAGGAGGTTGCAGTGTTCATTAAACTTTAAAGAGATCTTTCAAATCAGATGTATTTATCTCCTTGAGAGCATGAATGTTTTCAGCAAATTTCACTCAGTTCATTCATTTGTGAAAGTTCAGACTCACAAATGACTGTTTGACCGTAACTATGGTGAAGAGGATCTGCTGAAGTTCAAACCAAGTATCAGAAAGGTAAGAAAAGTTGCTTTGAATATGGCATGGTTGGTGGTGTAAGACAAAAAAAAAAAATAATAATTGGGTATTAATAGATAGGGTATTCTTCTTTTCTCATTGTTTTTAATAATAATTTTAGTGATAATAATAGTAAATAAAATAGTACATTTACATTTTAGGTCAATTTCAAAGTTAAAAAAACAAAATTGACATAAGCTAAGAATCTCTAAGATATAATGTCTATAATAACATTTACAAGAAAGCCCTATGATACAAATCAGTCTTTAACACTGACTTACAAGATGACAGTGAGTGTGAGCTGGAATCCTGCAGGTAGAGTATTCCACAACCAAGAAGTCCTAACAGGAAATATTCAATCACCTTTTGTTTTTAAGTGTGCAGTGGGAACAGTTAACACGTTTCTGAGGATCGCAGGCTGCACAATGGTTGATAATGGACTTCAGTTCCAATATGTATGCCAGAGCCAGACTGTGAATGGCTTTAAAAGTAATGAATAAAATCTTAAAATCAATTTCAAAAGTAATGGCCAGCCAGCGTTGAGTCAATGAAACTGGTCTAATATGTTCACTTTTTTAAGAAGTCTATTTATCGATTTATGTCCCCTATAGCTGGGATAGGCTGCAGCCCCCCCATGATCCTGTTAAGGATAGGTAGAAGAGGATGGATGGGATGGATCTATTTATTGATACCTATTACAAGCAGGACCAGGTGATCTTGTTTATGTGTTTCTCAAAAATTAGATCAGAATCAAATAGCACGTCAGATTTCTAAAAAGTGATTTCAAATAAACAGATGAAGGACGAAGAGAGGATATGACGCTTGGAGGCGACTTGTCTAAACAATTGTAAGGACATCTGTTTTAGCTGAGGTTAATTTAATAAAAATAGCGCACATCCATTTCTTAATATTGGGTAGAAATATTGTAAGATGGGAGAGGTTTTATGCATCTGTCAATTTTACTGGGAGCTAGAGCTGCGTGTCATCGGCATACAAGTGGAAGAAAATGTTATTTCTCAAGATTGGAGATCGAGATTTATAAAGATTCATACAGACCTAATAAACCTATTTTGTAATTTTGGCTAGAAAATAATTTTTAAAAAAGAACCACGTGACATTTTTACCTCGCCCAAAATGGTTGAGGAGTAAGGTCACATGAAGTGCTCATGGTAAAATATAGGCAGACCTTACTCTTTCTGTCTGTGTTCACATTGCAGTACTTTATGCCTTGTGCTACTGTGATACATGAATTTCTCCATAAAGCAAATTTTCTCTTCTTTACGAAAACAACTGTAGTTTGTCTCTAGCATGTGGTAACAATTTCAAGAACGCTTGTAAAATGTTTCATCTTAAAGGGGTTAAGAACAAAACATTAGATTTTCCATCAAACTGACAAACAGTTAAGGCAAATGTATTTTTTAAGAAACTAAAAATTACTAAATTCTGTAACACAAGACTGTCACCATGACCACATTTGATGAAACATACACTTTGTGTTTCTCCCTTGATTAACTTTCTTATAAGTACTGTCTGCTAAAAAGACTTGCATTCACTGGATCGCCTAATAATACAGTCGTTTCTTTAAATGTAGATGCATCATGGATATTGTGAATCGCCTGTATTTACTTTTTGTCAGGAAATGAAGACAAAGCACAGATGCCGATTGTTATTATAGATCTATTCTGCTTATGCCTATGGTTCAAGGATTTTTTTCTCTCACTAAAACTGAATGAAATAAAAATCATTTTATACACTGCAATGTGGAGCCAAAAGATATGCCTGTGCACTTTTTTGACATGTAATGTATTTTCTGTTCAGATGAAGAGCACAAACAGCCTAGCTCTTAGACTTGCATGTGTGTGATTTGTATTTGACATATATTAATGTGCTGATAGCAAATAATGAAGACCCAGTGCAGCAGAGGCTGCTCCTACCTCAGCACCAAAACGGCCAGGTATCTGTGGTCAACAGAAAACCCTGCTCTGTGGAGCCGGCAGGGGAAATGTCATATTTGCATAAATGCCACAAAATATTGTATTTCTTCTTTTTTTATATAATTCATATTTGAAGATGTAGAATTGTAGAGGCCGCAGACAGCGGGTTGATATTTGTTCTGTTTTTCCTTGTGCAAACATCAGAGATCTCTGCTCAATGAGGGGGAAATTTAGATTGAACTGTTACAATCTAGGGAGGAAATACACTGAAGGGTACTTGAGTTAAGTTACTGAAGTCTGTGTTCACAAAGCTTCTCATTGTGATTTTTTTTTACTGCATCCCTCCTGACATCTGGTTTTAACCTGGACTCACCTTTTTTAAAGCCTCTGTTTTAAGGATATTCTGTATTATGCGCAACTTCTTTCATCTCTAGAACTGATGTAACATTTTCATTAAAAATCAATGTCATAGTTTTTGTAGTTTTACCTCTTCAGTCTATTTTGTGGGTAGAGCTTTATAAACTGAAGTGTATTCAGTATAATTATGTTGTGATGGAAATTTCCGCTGTTTCTGAGCCTTGGGGGCTTCAACTAAAAGCAACCAGTTTCAGTCTTGTTCACAAAAAAATTTATTTTCACCACGACGTGCATAAACAAGCTATGATAAACAGCACTGCTCATGCAAAAAGCCATCTTCATCACTGTGTGAGGAAAAAAAAATAAGAGAGAAGGGCATCCTGAAAGCCCATTTATATGTGACCCATGCAAAATCACAAAAAGATCAGTGGTGATGACAGCCATTGTCAATGCAGACCTGCACAATTACATTTCAAAGGATGTTATATAGACAGGTTGACAAGTCCACCTGCTTTGAATGTTATCATCCTTTTGAGTGACTGTTATCATTTGTAATCACTCACATAGATAGTGGCTAGTAGGTGCCCTCCTGCACCTACCTCCCTAAAGTCGTGTTATCATTCACTTTAATCACTGATAAACAGAAAGAAACAGATTATGTAGGAGGCTCCTAGAAGTTGCTAGAATTACCCTTGAAACGTATAAAAACCTGAGCTTCGTAACGTGTTATGTTGTCAAAAGCTGGGTCTTAACCCAAAGCACCATCTTTTACAAACCCTAACAAAATGCTTTCACAAGCAAGTCTCACAACAATAGCTTGTTACTTTGAAGCCCTAATGTAAATGAATAGGGAGAAAGACATTATTTTAGTTGTAGTGCTATAAAAACCACATCTATTCAAACATTAGAAAAATCCCATATAAACCACCTCTTTCTCCCTAATACTTCTACTATGCATGCTGGTATGAACCTCTGTTGTTCACTGTAGTTGTCAATGCAGCATGACTGGTTAAAATTTTGACTCCTCTCCTGTTTTGACTGATGATTGGCTCTTTGGGGGCAGTGCTATGTCTATTCCTGAAATAATGTTACTGCCATAACCAAATATTTGTGATGCCTGAAAATGTCTGAGCAAACAGTGTGTCAAAACAAAACTTGGATTCAAAAATGTGTCTGCTAGTTCATTTTTCTTTAACATGTTTTTCAGTTTTTGGTTGCAGTGTTGTTGGATATAGGAAAAAAAAAAATAGGCATGGATGTATATATATAAAAAAATAAACAGTGCTATTACACAATGTGTGGCAGAATACAGTAATGGCAAAGTAAAGACCTTCCATCCTATTTGTCATAGATCTTACGCTCAAGTTTAGCAGGTAAAACTGATAAAATTGCTATTCCTCCCGTCCCCTTAAGCAGACTTTAGTTTCTCTTTTAAAACTCTGGGGGCAACATGGCCACCTTAAAATGAGGTGAAAACTGGGTACCTGAGTGGTGGAAGAGGTTGCATACTGACGATATCTATAAGAGTGATTGTAATTGATAACAGCCATTTAACTGGATAACAACATTGAAAATGGGGGACTAGCAACAGCCATTTCAAGGAAGCTGCAACATGTGCAGCATATGTTATGTTACGTTAATGTTTTTCTTCAGGTTTATCATGAATTTCACATGCACTGCTAAAATGGCAGCATGTAGAGCATCAGTAACTTACTCTGACCACTGTAGAGCTGCATTACTCTCATTCCCTTAATAAAAATATAGAAAAAATCAGATAGGAGACAAAAAAAAGCTCTGCCCAGTTTCCCATACCTGCACTAAACTGGATTTTTTTTAAAATACATATACATAAAACTACTCAAAATAAGGTTATCAGTGTTTAACAGTTTGTGTGGAAAACTGAATATAAATGATAATGAGCGTGCTTTTCTCCTGTACATGAATGTAATGATGTTGGCAGATGGGGGGGATGGAGGAGTGTTTTTTTCTGCTGTAGCAATTCTCAGTATTTGATCATGCATCGGTGCATTGGTAGAATTCCTGGTAGAATGGTTCTTTATGTTTTCCCAGGAATGTCATGTTCATGTGGTAAGTGATGGATGGCATGTCTATTTATTTATTTTTATGTGTAAATACTGAAAGTTGAGAAGCAACGGTAAATGCCACTGACAGCAATCATTCAGCTGATTACACAGGCAGCACCAGCTGCAACTCTGCAAACACTACAATTAATTGACAATAACACAAAATCAGTTCTGCAGATCTACTCCTCCTCTACTTATTAAACAAATTTGGGGAGTTTTTTTAACCATAGTTTTAAGGTTTGTGCCATCAACTTGGTTTGAACATAAATCATACTGAAAATGTTTGTGCCTCACATAGTTTGCACATCACTGCACTGGTAATATTTATTTAGCCAACTGGTCGGGTTTTGAGCCTTAGAAATGTTTATTTGATGGGTTGGTTCAATTCAAAACTATGCCGCTGCAGTGTAGGGAGTGCACACAGATGCTGAGCTTTGCAGTGGTGATGCTGGTGTGGAAAACTGGAAATGTGCAGAAAATTAAAAATGCCTCTGGATTACAATTAACATTAGTAACTGTATGTACTGCAGAAAAGTTCTGCTGTACTTTTTTATATAAAGATTTATACAGGTGTGTTTTAAACAGTTATGATACTTGATAGAACAAGAGGCATGTTGCAACTAAGAAAAAAATTATTTTCCATCATTGCCCCCCGTGTTTTTAAGAGGTAGGACAGATCCATTATAGCAAACCGAGTTCAGTCAATCTCCAGACGGTGTGAAGACTATTTTTGACACTGCTTGACATGACCTACTAATAAAACTATGACTCATGAGTTGTGCTTCTGTTTTGCATCTGCCTTCTAGGCAGCTGTAGCAGCACTGATGCCTCACAGAAAGAAAGTCCTGGGTCCCCAGGTGTCGCACAGTGGCTGCCCATTGGTCCTACTTCACATAGGTAACAGCAGAGAATAAATTTCCCTGAAGGCATTAAAGAGTATTTAATCTTATTCTATGACTTGTCCTTTATATGTACAGATATTTATATAGTTGTGTTTCTTTTTATTAGGTTTTTCTTACTTTGCTTTTGTTTTGCTTCATGGCATAAATAGTCTTAGCAGAATGTGCAACCACCAATTTTGCTTTGGTTAATTCATTTTGCAACTGATTATTTTCTATAAATTCCAGGTCAAGATAACGGTTGCGTTAGCTTAACTTGCTGTCTGTATGCTTGCTTCATTATTAAAAAGTTAAGGTGGTTAACACAAGCAGCATTGCAACCCACCGATATTTACACTGAGCAAGAGTCCCAAAGTAGATCAAGCAAAACATCCTCCCAGTTAAGAGAATGTAAAAGAGGAAGGCCGTGGATTTTGTTTAAATTGCAGGATTGGGTTTGGCATGACTCCTCGCACAGTGATGCAAAATGATCTGAGCAAAGCATATTGTGATCCTTCGAACTCACAGAGTCTAAATGTCTGTTCATTTGTTCATTTTGGTTTAGGCTCATTTGACTGTGCATCTGCAAAAGAAAATTTTGAGCCATTTACTCACCACTTCATTACAAATTCAGAACACTTGAGTTTTACTGTACCTTTCATCTCTGAAAATGCTGAAATGACTGGTGTGGCTTGCTAGGTAACATATCAGCTTGCATTAATGCTGAGATTGGACATGGTGTGGTTCAGTAGCTTAGTTCAGCCTTTGCGAGCACAAATTCTGCTACCATGTAATAATAGTAGATGAAAGTCAGAGGTTTCACTGCCTAATGAGAGCTCTCATTATTAAGGTTGTACTATCTACTGAAGGACCATATGGGTACTCATATTTCTGTATATGTAAGAACACACTGCCCAAAGGGAAGGGAAAAATATGGGAAGCTTGTGCAGTGGACTGAGGAATTGCCATGCTTTGCACATGAGTGCAAGGAGCAGGGTTCAGTGATTTTTTTATAGCCCTGAGGATCACTTCTCTTCAACTACAAACAGATTGCTGTTCTATGCGCCAATGCAACACAATGCTCAAAGACACCCTCAATAGTTATGTGCCAAAAAAAAAAAAAAGGAAAGAAGTTAAACATTCAGTTCAACCACAGTGTCATTTGCATCAGTGTCTCCACTGAGTTGAATGTTGAATGCACCAACTTGTCATATTCCTGGCACTAAATATACATCAGTGCTTTCTTCTAAATGATTGACAACTGTTCCCAGGACAACAATAAATACACAAGTAAAAGTAGTTTATTTCAACAGTAAATACAAAAAAAAAAAGACAGCCTTTGTCAAAGGGCACCAAGTAATCGACTTGCAAAATAGCAGGGAGCTACCTTCATAACTGAAGGTCATGGCAGCAAAACAGGTAACTGAGGCGAGCCTCCGCCTCCTGCTTCTAAAGTGCATTTGTTAGTTCTCTAAACTGACCCCAGCATAAAAAATGAAAGAAATCCTCTTTCCTATAAGCAAGTGGAACAAAAGCTAAATGTCACCGCTGAATCTTTTCTGACTGACAAACCAGCGATGCGAAACATCTACAATATATGAAGTTTATCGTAAATAATAAATGAACTTACTTCCCAACAGCCTGTTAAGAAAAGCACACTAACACACACTTTTCAAAGTTCATGGTGTCAGATTTCTTGAGTCGCTGTGGCAAAAGGAGGAGATGGAGCTGGGAGAGAATACAAGCTAATTTAGTTGGTTGTAAATGAGAACAAACCTAGAAAGACAATTAGACAAGATGTAGGGTTTTTATGGTCTTGGAGTCAGAGAAGAGCTTGCTTGTTTTTTGCTTTACTATTCTTTTTGAGACTTAAATTATGTGGATAAAACCTCCTGTTATTTTTTTTTATTTATTTATTTATTTTTTTTTTATGTATACCAAGTACAGATCTCGCTGGTTCTATCCAAACTAAAACCATGACCACATAGCAGCTATTAAACTTCCTAATTAACATGTCCCATGTGTTTAATGCATCCACTAACAGAAATGCAAAAAGGCAGCAGGTGGCCACAGTGACCGTGTAGCCTTATCAATCGTCTCAACAAATAACAAGTGTATATCTAAGAATATTAAACTACTTGTTCTGAGTCTGCACAGTTCTGAAAAAAGAAATTCTTTATTGATGATGTGACTGCTGATAGAAGTATCAGGATGTGTTCTGTACAGGGCTATACTCTCTGCTCAGATACAGTCAAATGCTCAAAACTGGTCAGATGGCATTTCACATTACAAATGACCCAAAAGCACACCGCAAGGTAACCTAAGAGCTTCTCAAGGCATAAAACATTGGATATTGTTTAATGGCCAATTGAGTTACCTGATCGCAACCCAAAGGAGGATGCTTTTTAGTTATTAAAGATAAAACAAGCCAACGAACAAACAGCAATTGAAGGTGGCTGCAGCAAGGGTCTAGCAGAGCATCTGAAGGGAGGAAATGTTTGGAGAGATTCACTGGTTCTTTAGACAGTCAATTACTGCAAACAATTTTCATCAGTGTACAACAATAATTCTATTTAAAATGATATTAGTTTCTCAAACAGACTGCTGTGTGCTGTGTGAATGGACGGTTTGTCTGCTTTTGAGTCTCTGAAAACTTTATATTGTTTGTAGTTTTCAGAGGCAAAACTACAAAATAAAATGTGTTATTGTCCAAATACATGCTGTATATGTGCTTGCCTAAGGTTATAGTCTTTAAGCGATATAATATTTTGTTCCACTGCTGTGCAGATGACTCACATGTTAATATGCTTTGGAGAAGGTAAAGCCATGACCTATCTGAAGGCCTTTTTGGACTGCCTGGAGGACATCACAACCTGGATGGTACAAAACATGCCTAATCTCAATTAACAGATGTGCTGTTTCGACCCCCTAACCTCTACGCCATCCTAACTGATGACATCGACCCCTAGGGTTATGAAAAGCCTTGGTTTTACAAAGAAAAACAAACTGGAAGTGATTTGCGAAAATACTGTGATACTTGATAAACAAATAACTGCATTTGAATGCGCCAGTTTCTTTTAACGTATCTTTTTTAAAGCTTTAGCTTTTTGTGTTCTTGAGCCTTTTATTTCATCTTAGCTTGACTACCCCAACACAGACACTACAGGCTTTAAACAGTCTGCTTTCTCACCCGTAAGTGATCTAAAATGCTGTCGCTCAGTGCCTAACAGGCGCACTTCACATGAGCTTCTCCGCATTGGCTCACTGGTTTTATTTTTTAAGTCAATGAATGGGATAGCACCCACCCCCACACCTCTTTGATCTTTTAACGTTGCACACTTCCACAAGATCACTGAGGTCTGTCAACCAGATGCTCCTCGCCGTTCTAAGGTCCAGGCCAAGGCTGGAATTATACTCGCTTACAAACACAGACACGGACAGCTGCCGTGGATGAGTAGCTGTTCCTGCTGTATTATTTTCAAGTTCACTTAGAATCTGTGTGAAGGATGCACGGGTAGCTGGTGCATTGTGTCTCATGGACACAACATGATGGCTCGCGTTTGCCCTTTGAGGATAAAATTTGCATCACTCGTGCCCAAGAGGTCATGCCCGTACGCTCAGACATGGAAACACTCGTGTAAAGCAACTACGGCACAGATCCAGTCTCTGCCCTCCAGATCAGAGCCTCAACAACACTGCACTTTAAAAAAAGAAAACGTATTTGAAAGCTTAATTTGATTTTAATTTGGTCTTTGAATATTTATCTTGTACTTTAATTGTTTTGTCTTTTTTAATTAACACTAGCAGGATTATGAAATATTATGGCTTCTTTTTCTAGTGCTTAGGAATAACTATAATAAAAGATAACTGTGGCTTCCTCCCTTTTCTTTTTGGTTGTACAACACTTTGATCAGCCTTTAAGTGTGCTTATTAGTACATGGTCTTGACTAAACTGAGTGAGTCTAAATAATTATAATCATCTACCTGTTAGCATCTGATATCTTGATGCTGAGCTGGGAACCTCATTACTGGCCAGATGCTGACTTGTTATTCTATGCACATCTTGTCAGCGCGGCACAGATGGGATGGGGGGACAGGATGGGTAGCCTGGGAGGTACCACCGACCCCCTTCCCCTCCCCATCAGCTGCACCAACAACATGCCACATGCTTCACGGGTCCGACCCATCCTCTCCTCTGACAGAAGCTCACCTGCCCTCCAGCCCCTAAGAACAACAGAGTGAGCTTGCCTGCCACCTGTGTTGAACAGCCTGAGCTACTGGCTCACTGAAGCCTGAACAAATTCTCTGCTCGCCACTGGGAGACTTCCCGTTCATTAGGGATGTGACATTTTATTAACCATGGCATAAATATCTATTATTGGAAAAAGACTGCAAGGAAAAAAAAGGGCTGATGGTGTAAAGGAGTATCATATATATTTAAGATAAGCTCATTTAATGATACATTTGATGGAATAATAGTGATAAACTGGTGTTTGTCCACTGAAGGAAACATAATGGAGCTTTTGGTAGTTCAGGCAGGCACAGAAGTTGTTTTATAATCACGTTACACTCTCCAGTCATGCATGTCCGTGACCTCTCTCTCTTTCCCTCCACTTCCTCTGCATCCTTTTGTATTAGCATTTAACGCGTTTGTTCATGTTCATTAAATGTTGTGCGCTTGTGGGTTTAGGGACAGTCTGTGCATTTTCCCAAATGCTATTTCAGTGCTGTTTAGGTCATAGGTCTACTGAGTAACTCACAAAGTATTTTAAAAAGAAATAATACTCAAAGTTAAATCAAACTGGTCATATTTCCATCTCGGAAATAAATGTTGCATCAGTGCATATATAATTTGTACATAGAGCGTGCTCGCTGTCGTGAACGGGCCGCGCAAGGTTTTAGTGGTACACCGATGGAGCTCTCGCAGACTAAAATGCTTCAGCTGCTCTTCAAACAGCCTTAGGCATCATATGGTCATTTCTAATTATTTATTTATATATTTTTCAGAGTGAAACCCTGAAATTGTTTACTGTCAGCTCTGCAGAGCAGCCTCATTCGCTGCCCCGCTGAAACCTGAACAAATTCATTGCTTGCCACTTGGAGACGGTTTGATTTTGTGTTCATTACGTTTCTGAGATTTTCTAAACAAATGGAATAAGTACACTAAGTAAAACATCCGCATGTAGTCAGAATGTCTAATGCAACACAAATTAGTTTCCCCAAGTGATGAATACTAATGTTATTTTGACAGGTTAGATTGTCTTGTTTTGGTTAAGGCCTGTTTTTGTGAAATGGAAAACTGCTTATCTGAATGCTTTAAATTTTTCCATCCACAGAATGCAAATTATTCCAATAAAACAAGAGATAGAAAGCAAAAACATTCCTCCATCAACAATATAATATGTTAGCTTTCAAGCTGTGCCGGGATTTATTTAAATAGTTCTTCTCTCTACTACCTTGTCTGCCTCTTGCTTTTGGAAAAAGTGAAGCTGTAGGCTATAAAGAGGGTGTGATACTTAGACAGAAGATGAAAGCACACTGGGCCTAGACAGCTGATTCCCAGAGGGCAGTCCTGACGCAAGACATTAGAACCCAAATAAATCATGTAATGTTGCTGTATCATCCCTCTCTTGATCAATCTCACCTGATCAATATATCAGTCTTCAGGCACAATATCTGAGCGACAGTACAGCCGGCAACTGGTCATTAGCATCAGGTGAATAATTGGCTGACAAAAAGCTTGGTGGGGGTGACGCTGTTATATCAAGGGCAACAAGGGGCGAAAAGCAAAACACACTAATAACAAAACTCGCTGTTACAAATAGAGATGGGTCATTTTACTCTATTTGGTCTGTGCATCAGCCCTGTGCAAACTTTAGAGAAGGTTACTGTGTATTATTTGTTTGAATAATACACTACTCGAGGTCACTTGTTAATAACAAAATGTGGCCATTCACAGCATGATGTTCAGTTATCTGACAACACCCCGTATTGTTCGGGCAGGTTATGAATGCACGTCGATTCTTATTTCATTCTGCGGAACAAAGATAAAGAAAGCAATAATCCTGTGTATTAAAAGTATTGCCGTGGCTCCTTCAGTTCATCAAAGCACTCTGTGAAATAACAACACACTGTGCTACTAGTTGCCCATTAATTCATGTCACACTTGCTCACAGCAGGAACAAAGAGTCTCACTCTGAAATCTTATTTCCTTATTTTCCTCATTAGGGAACATTTTAACTTTACGGTGAATCGTTTTGCTTTTTACTGAATACATTGGCACACTTTGCTCAATTCAGGGGCTTTATACCTTTTAAAAGGCAATACTCTGAGAGGGTTTATTTTGTTTGTTTGTTTGTTTCTCCAATGACATCTTAAATTGTCATCAGTAATTTGTTCCTATTGCTCTTCGGAGAAGATATTTTGACAAGTCACAGTAGAAAAATCCCAGGTTAATAACATCAGTATGGGAAGAATTCCATTTAGCTGCTTCAGTTTTAGATTCTGTTATTGTTAATGCAAGGTCACTGGCACACTTGGGCAGAATAGAGCCTTCACTGATCAAATTAGTAACACCTATGAGTGTTTACAACTGTGAAAGTGGCCTATGACCTTTTTGTTCCAAAAAGTAAAAGTTCAACAACACCTGGTTGTTTACAGAGCAAGAACTTTCAATTTTGTAAAGGCAAACGTCTACCTTGAGCATGGATGGATTATAGTTTAGCCACTTTTGAACTGACATGAATAACAGACTACAGGCATGGAGGAGCGAATCCTGATACATGACTAAGAAAAAGGGCCTAAAATATGTATTCTTCAGTAAAAGTTTCCGTTATCCATGGAAGTGTTGTTTACAGAGCTTGAAACCCTAAAAGCAAGACGCAGACTCTACAGGCTCACATAGCATATTCATGTAAAATCTCATGACAGTACAATTACAAAAATAGAAAAATGCTGAACATATATAGGTTGTTTGTAAGAGTTGCCAGGAGACAGCCTCTTCTCTCTAAAAGCAGCAGCACAGCTTAGGTTTGCAAAGTTGCATCTCAACAAACCACAAGACCTCTGGAACATTGTCCTTTGGACAGATGAGACCAGAGTGGATATGTTTTCCTATAATACGCAGTAGCACATTTTGGTTTTCACCAAAAACCAAAATTTGCCAGTCAAAGTCCAGATCTCAACCCAGTAGAAATTCTGTGGTGGGATCTTACAAATGACTGCAAACCTCAACGGACTGAAGCAATGTTGTAAAAAGAGTGGGCCAAAACTCCTCTCCAACAATGATAAAGTCATACAGAAAACAAGTACTTCAAGTTATTGCTGCTAAAGGTGGTTCTGTAAGCTCCTAAATCATGGTGTGGACTTTAAAACGTTTCCTTTTACACATATTTCTGCATTTTGGCCAAGATGTTGTTGAATAATAGCTCTGTGTAATATGTCATGTGTTGGTCATCTACGAATGTATAATGTCCTGTATATGTAAAACCTTAGAACTGAATGAATGTGTGCTAGCCTTCTGACATGACTGTATGTTTACCGACCATTTGGTTAGATCAGACAACCAAAGCTACTTTGCTAATTTTGTTGTTGTTGTTTTGTTTTGGGGGGGGCTCTTCACAATGTTGAAAATTTTTGCTAAAGGTTATGCTAAAACTTGACGACAAGATGTCCTGACAGACTGTCCGTAAGTGTTGACCAAGGGCCTTTGCTCTTAAAGGTCATTAAGGGGGGTGTAACCCTCTCTAAAGTCCATGGGATGAGGGAAAGAAATCTAAAAGTGCTCCGGAAAATAAAAGAAGACAGCAGAGTTTTATTATTGAATTACTGAGAGAGCTTCAAAAATGCTTCTAAAAACAACAAAACAAAAATACTGGTCAAACGAGGGTCGTGCTTTGCCCCAAACACGCTGCCCTGTACTACACTGGCCCTAGCCGTCTCATGTGCCTCAACTATATGTACCCCCCAGGCTATTGACTGAGTCGAGTCAGATTTGGGCAAACCACCAACCCCGCAGGAAGAAGAGTAGTACCTGAGAAAACACAGGAGAGATAGAAGCACCACAAACGCCCACACAACAGCCCAAAGTAGTTAAATAGAGCTATATCAGAAACTGAGGCCATGTTACATAACCACAGCAGCCCACTGACCATCGAGCTTCTCCATCAAAGAGTATGCCTCTAAGCGCTCACATTAGGGTTATTATTTCTTTTTAAACAAATCCAGTTTAAATTCCTACTTTAAGAAGATACATCTGTGTAGCTCAGTAAAGAAGTGAATGCAGTATACACAAATTACAAGTACGGCCTTGTTGCCAAGAATAAAAGATTGATTTCCAATAAAGAAATTGAGGAAAAAAAAAAAAAAGTACACAGTAAGAACAAATGGGTGGACAAAAACACAATGTTCATGCATTCAAGGACCTTAGCAACATTGCTGACAGTGTAATTATATTGTTGCCTTAACAGTGATATTATTAAGTCCATTATACAGTGTTACTTAAATAAAACAGGAGTGTTTCTCTTTGAAAGAGCCCTTACTTGTTTTCTTAAAAGACACATTTGTCCTCATGAAATGAAACCCTTATTATGATTATAGCATTCAATTTATTCACCTCGCATAACCCTAACCCTTATAAATTATAATTAATAGTAAGTATTCCTGCACTAAATTCAGAGTCAACACTGCAGTGTGTAGTTTAATCATCAGTTGGCAGACATTTTTCAGAGTTGCAGCTCATACAAGACTCCGTCCTGTCTATCACCCTGAACCTAAACACTATGCACTTTTTGCTGCACTAGGATAACGTGTTCAGACAGAAAGTAAAGCAAAAGTTTTAAAAGGTGCACAATTATAATCGTGAAATGAGAAACATATTAGATTTAATATGAACGGAAAAAAGTTAGCACATATCCCAGAAGCACATGCAGTTTCTAAATGCAGGGAGACAAAAGCAAAGAACATCACTCGATTAAAAAACAAACAAACAAACAAACAAACAGCTGGAATCCCTGCTAAGTTCAGTCTCGGGTAAAATAAAAGTCGCTTCTTCCGGCTCATGTGCTCTGCAAAAACTGACACAGTCTCACAAACCGAAGATTCTCTCTGATTTTTATTTATTTCTTTTTTGTAGTATCCACCTAATGATGCATAGTGATGGATGCTGATCTGGGATAATTAGTAAGCAAAGTAGCTGGAGGAATTTTATTTCAATATTTTGCTCAGCTGTTTGGCTCAGTTTGTGTGTTCTGCCTTGCTGACATTTACTCCAACAGGATTTAGCCACGCAGTCGGACTGAAAGTCGTCATTCCAGCATGATAAATAAACAGCTGCAGGCCGATAGGCTCAGCTTAATATTCAATTTAGCAGCACCGAAATCCAGCCTTTTATGGCTGATAATCAAGATAATTTATATTTGAATGTTTAATGTACACGTTAAAGAAGTCATTAATCAACAGTTTGATATTTGTAGGTTAATAATAAAAGAAGACTATACTTCACACGCACAGCTACTTGATTTAGTGTTTGCTTATATTGATAAAATTCCCACAAAATTCTTATAAAGAACGATGTGTGGACATAGGAGTAAATTGATCAAATATTTTACAGTGTGTACATCACTAATTTGGTAGATTTGCCTTTTTATTTTAATTAAACTGCAGAAGGTAACAACACTTTATGGAGGACTGTATAAGTGGTTGAGAGCATTTACTTGTGTTTCCAGTGAACGATGAAATGAGAAAATGGCGTTAGAAGCTAAAGAGCGTGGCGTTACTCGTTTCACCAGAGTAACCCACGCTATTGCAAGAGTGTTGTGACGTGCATACACTGCACATGGTTGAGTGTAAACTTAAAGGGTATATTAAAATAAAATGTATATGTCACAGAAAATCCATCATTAATTGTCTGCTTTTGTCATTATTATTAGTAGTAGTATTTTATTTATCTTTTTGCATATATTCATTTATTTTTATGTTTTTTATATTTTCAGATTTTTATTTAATTTTAATGACCTTTGACACCTCACTGAGTGAGAAACCCTGCTGCGGAGAGGTGTGCATGTAGGAGCCCAGTCCAATGAAGATGCTGTACTGAATTTATTTTTCTGTAAAACAGCTCCCGGGAGAATAAACCCACCTCAGCTGGGATTCCTCTCTCCATTCACACAGCAGCACCGAGCGTCAGACCAGCTACGTAAACAGCGACTCAGCTTGTTGGCATGGCTATGGCCACTACAATGCAACTATGAGCAATACCGCCGAAGACAGTCCATACAAAGATTTGAAGGAGCTGATGAATGAGTTCACAACAGATTCTGACAGAAGAAATAGAAAGTTTCAGTCTGAATGTCACTGAAAATATCTTCAAGTGATTGATGATAACAAGAAATTATTGACAGGGTAAGACAGTGAACCAAGCTGCAGAGTTCCTACAGAGCTGTTTTACAGCCAATCTATCACGAGTTGCCCTGATTTATGACAAATTGTACGCATTTATGAACACAGACGTATTTATCATACATAACCTAAACATACAACGACTCTTTCTATGAAGACGTGCATTTCAACACTTCAGTTTTAAATCAAAAGGCATGGCATTTCTGTAGAAGACACGTTAATTCTTAAATGGGCTTTTATTGTGAGACATTTGCTGGTAAAAACATTTTTCCCAGCCTGTATTTGAAGATTGACTGCTTGTTTGTGTCAGCCATGACCCAGGCATTATTAGAGACTCGGCTTTTAATTGACTACTGCTTCTATTTGAGGAAACACATATTCATATATATATTTTTTCCTTTCTCAAATTGACATTAGCACTACAAAGAGACAACTATTAGGAGGTAAGTGGGCATAAAAAGACAAAATTGAACGGGACTCTCTCTTTGACTAGCAGGTCAGGAAAAAAAAAAAAGATTTTCTCACCTAAACAAGGCTGGCTTTAAATCAAGGAAAGACGCTACAGTTTAATCCAGGAAGTATTTTCGCTATGAATTAATGGTGGGTCTTTTGATGGACTGCTGCACTAATAAGATCAGCACAATGCATAATGGCATGTGACCTTTTGCTGTACTTTTGGATTCACCTCCAGATTGGAACATTTAGCTGTGGCTGTGGCCAATTATTTCACAGGTACCTCCTGTTGTGCGGGATAATAACACTTAATTAGCCGGAGAATGCAGGGCGGGCTCTCTCTTTTGCCCCCTCATCTCCCACTCGCTCTGTCTGTCTGTTGGAACGCAGCTCTCCAACAGGGTTTGCAGTGAGAGTCAATCATGCCCACTCTACTGCCTCAACACTCACCTGCACAGCGAGGGGTCGTGGGCCTGTGCAGTCTGGCCTGGCCATAATCAGGGTATTCACAGGTATCATGCTTTCAAGGGATGGTGAGGTCAGACCAGCTGCGGGCAGGAGGGAGGGATGAGGGTCCATCTGCCTCTATAGCCCCAAGGCTCCTCTGATTATCATCTTTATCATCCAGCAGGGAAGAAAAGTAGGAGGAAAGATTAGCCAGCAGCCACAGAAATATGTTGTATGAAATCTGTTCCAGAAAACTGTGCAAACTAAGGTCGTAATCAAGATAATGGACCAAAGCGGGTTGAAAATTAATCTTCGGTGCGAGTCAAAGGAGAAGTAAAGGATCGTAGAGAAATGCTGACCGATTTGAATGCACGGGATAAACCAAAATCCGGTCAACCGATGAGCATGTTAAGGCCACAACTCCCATAAAACTCAGGTAAACAAGCATCTAAAACAGCCATTGATGTGCAGATTTAAAAGTAACCATTTACAAGCTGCAATGTATGTTTACTGAAACTAATAACTGACACAATATTAATCTCTTATGCTATAGCAGTGCACATATTCCCTGGGATGATTTAAAACTAACTTCTGCTGGAATACCGGAAAATTTACACACGCCCTGCGTAAATAATGATAGTGACAGGAAACTGACACATTCTCTCAGCAGGTTTGTATTCATATGTGCAATAACAAGCATCAGAGGCTTTTAAATATTTAGTCTCAGCTTGCGAGTTAACATCACCTCCAACGGTTACTTCACAATCTTCTCCATGGCATTTTCCAAGCTCGTCCAGCAAACGTAGAGTACGATTTAATGAATCAAACTCAGTCAATGACTGTCTGATTTGTTCACACCTTCTGGTTCACACTGAGTTTACTTCTTGTTACTTTGGGCACCCAGGCTACCAGAGGGTCCAAAGCTCTACAGTAAGTGGACAGTTTAAAAAAAAAAAAGGGATGAGATTCATTTCTTTTTGGGTCAATGTGCAACAGCGTGATTATTTTACAAACAGCCAACCATCTGACTCACTTAAAACTAGTCAACATTGAAACTTTCCTTACAATAAATTGAGGCTACGGAGAAACACAATCTACCGCTAATAAGCCAGAAAGACACTTGAGCATGAGGCAATTACACTCAAGAGAATGTGTGCTGACACAAACACAGAGTGGATGGACAACTGCAATGCAAAGTCAATATAAGGTCTTTCAGTTAGCATTGACTTGAATGCATTATTTCTAAGCTTTTCTCTTATAAAGTTTATGTCTTGGTGCAATACTTGTTGGCGATTCAGTTCATTTAATAAGAAGTCATGTCAGTAAATGCAAGCCAAGAATTCATTAAACTGAGCCTTAATTTGGGGTAATGAAACAGTCTCTCTGAAAATCTCACAAAAAGTTTGAAGAATCTTTACACCCTCTCTTCCTATTGCTTTTATTATATACTGTAATTGTTCTACAGAGCTGAAGACGTAAATGAAGCTATAAGATTACATTACATTATTGCTGCTTATTGAGAGCTCCTAGGGTTAATTCAACTGGCCCTCCTAAAATAGCAGCTGCTCCCAGTCTGACACCTGTAGATGAAATGGGCCACAGAAACCTCTGGTTATATTGTGTAAGTGTGATTAAAAGTCTCTTGTGCAAATTATTGCTTTATAGCATTAAGATTTAATTAAGGGACTGTATAATTCACCAACCTATTTACGTCACTTCTCTCACAATTAACTAGGTACTCTAGCTGTCTCTGCACGTGGCATATTTCCTCCTCCATTAGTCCTCAAGACGAAAAAAAATGAATGTGGGCACCATCACCTCACCCACTGGTTTGTGCAGGCATATTTGGATTTTATTAATTCAGGTATGTAGTTATGTATGTAGGCAGAAATGCCAAATCATCAACTATAGCAAGCAAGTCTTGTTATCAAGCTCCATCCCAAAGCTGTATGGCTGCTTGTTAAATAGTATTCTAAAACAAAACTACAATTTCAGACACCAAAATGGACGCTCAGACTTTTTTGTATGGACAATTAACCAACAATAACATGGACCAGAGCTCCAGTTCAGTGACTCCAATTACCTGAGGTGGCCTAGCAGACAGCTAGTGGCCTAGCTGACACCCACCTATCATTCAAAATAGCCATGCTCCTTAATCTGCATAACTTCAAAGAGTAGACTCTATAAAATATGGATGTGATGCCAACCATTACTGGTTTTGGACATTGATCTTTTTTTGCATTACGATATTAGATGAAAAGACAGAGTGCAAAGTTATCGGTTAACTCCAGCATACTTGGTTTGCAAGCTGCATGCATAAACTGCGTAGTTGCAACACAACACTGCTAAGAAACGGACCGATAAAATACTCGAGTTTTACTCACCAAAACATAAGGACAAAATTATGGGACAGCTTGTTCCACAAAGCAAGCCGTAATATTTGTTATGGTACCAACAAACACAATGAGGAGGCGTGGCCTGTGAGGCTACAACTACCTGAAACTCCACCCCTAAGCCCAGTATCCAGGTGGATGAGTTATACAAGTTTCACCCCCCTGGAGCTATTATGAAGACAGAAATGATGGTTTTGCAGCTTTTTAACAAGGCTGTAAACATGTTTTTTAATTATGTAAAGTTGAGCATTTTAGCAAGGTAGTCTATGGAGACTGACTGATCTCTGGGGCTAGCAGCTAAATGGCTTTTGACAATTTAACCTTTCACCTCAGGTTACCACTTGCTTAAAAACATACAATTTACTGTAAATAGTTTAGTATTAACTATATATATATATATATATATATATATATATATATATATATATATATTGATACATGTCTACTGCTGCATAATTTCTATTCTTTATATGATCAAACTAGTTGTCTCTCAAAACCTCACCCAAACTTGGGTGCTACAGAGACGCATTACATTTGTAAAATAAAATATGAGGGACCTGAAATGCCACTTTCAGTGTTACAGCATATATTTAGCCATTAACAGCAGATAAGACAGTGACCTGACATTTTTGTTATTACAAATTTTGTTTAATGCTGCAGTGCAGACCGAGTAAAGCTTTAAAAAATGCTTCCTCGCTGCAAGAGTTGATGTGTCTCGTAAAACTCCCACCTGAATCAGATCGATCAATTATAATTCAAAACAGAAATAGTGTGTCAAACATATCCTTACACTAGGGACAATGCTTCAGTGTTTGGCTGCACTTTTCTCTGTATGTGTTTGAGAGTTTTCACCACATTAGAGAAATTCAACATTATTCACATCTTTTCAGCCAACCCTGGGCTAAAAATAAGGCGTAGATAGCGGAAATTGCTAAACGGGGCACACCATTTTGCTTTTGATGTGGCCACAGTGAAAGTCAAAGCCGTAGCCAACTAGCTGATGTCTGTGGTCTCGGCCAATCATTGTGAAAACGGCAGACAGCAGGACTGTGATCAGAACAAAAGCACAGACGGTCACTAAAGGACTTCAGTCAGTCAGTCATCAATTACCCAGAAGACTATGTGGGAAGTACAAAAGCCACCTAATTACATTTAATCTCAACTCTAGATGTAAAACAGGAGGTTAACATAATATCACTTAACCATCTTCATGGTTCAGTGATGCCAAATGACTACACTAATGAAAGCCAGTCTGCCTCACTAACACCCTCTGACTGGTCATTTTTTGCGAGACAAGGCACTCTTGAAAATCCAATTTTCTGTGTGCTTGGTTTCTTTTTTATGTCTGTTCACTTGTCGTGTCCTGCGTCAAAGAGATTATTATTTTATTTTATTTTTTGTGCAGTTTTTCTCCCTCTCTCTAAATCTATCATTTACAGCAGGTACAATACTTGGATAGGGCAAATCCTTTCTGCATGAGCTCCCCTTCTGTGGCGAGGACTTGAAAGGGGATGGAAACTGTTGAGCAGAAGGAATGAGTTCTGTGGTTTTGAATATGTCATTGGCTTTATAATCTCAGGAGGTAGGGCTACGCTGTATAGGGGGAAAAAAAAATCTCAGACATTAAGAATTTAAGTCTTTTGGGGTTTAAGCAGGAAAACACTCTACAAACTGAACCTTAAAGAAGGAAAATTAACAAAGCTTTAAAACCCACAGTGGGAACATACACATAAGCATAAAACCTAACACGCCTGCACACGTTTCACGTGTCTCATTGGTTGTTATCTAACTGTCATAGATCACGAGGAGTTACTGCACTTGTAGCTTGTAATGGGTCTGTACAAGTAATGGGAGAATGGCTTGAATGTGACTGACAAATTGCCAATTTTCTTCCCAAACGCAGAGGGCCTCTAATACTCCCCCCGTATAGTTTGTGCTCTCTAAAAAGCACCAGAAAAAGGAAGACGTATCAAGAAAATGACACATATAAAATGGTGTTGTTTAAAAAAAGAAAAGCGGGGGGAAATAAATTGACATTAAAAAGCATATATCAAAGTTGAACCTGTCTTATTCAGACAATTACCCCAACAATGTTTACAGATTCTGTCAGCGTGTCGAGGCAAACTCTTCAATAACCTAAGGCACTTACAACCAAACTGTATAACAAAGTACATGCACAAACTCTTAAATTAAACTACTGTAAACATGTTTCTAAATAAGTACCTTGCCTAGAAGCTGACATTGACAGCAGCCAGTGTACTGATTCAAATTAATCTAAATTAGGTTTTCAGGCAACAACAGGTAGGTTTTGGGGGGCATTTTTTAAAGATGTCAGCTTTGTAATCGGTGGGGGGGGCAATGTTATCAACAGCAATAACACAAATTCACAATATGTTGTACTGTATGTTGTACTGTAGGAGAGTGGGCTTGGGAGATGCTGTCCCAAAAGAGGGAGTTCAAGTATCTTGGGTTGGGAAGACAACATGCAACTTGGACCAGGAGACTGGAGAGCTGAGTCGAGAGGCAAACCTTTCAATTTACCTTTGAAATACATAATTCTAACCTGTATCTATGGTCACAAGATCTCTAACCAAAGCAGTAAATGACCTAAATGTGCTTTTTACTTGAGGTGGCTAAGCTACGCCATAGATATAGGAGCTCAGACATCCTGAATGATGTCATACTAGATCCGTTGTGCCATCATCTCAAAAGGAGCCAGCTCTGGTGGTTCAGGCATCTGGCTAGAATACCTCCCTTTGTAGGCTTTCCCAGACACGGAAAACTAGGAGTAGACGGGGAGGTAGACCCTGAACTCATTGCAGCTCACCTGGTCTGAGAACATTTTGGGATCCCGCAGGAGAAACTCGGAAGTGATGCTTAAAAAAAGGACATCTGGAGTACCTGTATGACCCGACTTCAGATAAGAAGAATATAATGGATGTATGGATTGATAAGTAAAATTTATATATTTATAATTGTAAGCAAGTTACTGCTTGCTAAAACAACTTGCACATTTTGAAAGACACCGATCCGGTTGTGTGCAATTAAAGTGAAGCACAGCAGCTTGTTATCTCAGTTTAGCACAAAGATTAGAAAGGGGAAACTATCTGTAAAACAGAGCATTTAGTGTTACCTTGAATTTTATTTAAATGTGTATAAAAAGTTAAAAAGGTCATGCTTTACAGGTGTTGGTTGACATGTTTTTTTGGACAGTGTCACACTTAGTATTAACAATCGCAGAAAAACATGTAAATCTTAAAATTGTCAAACTATGCATTTAAGAGACTGGGATCTCACTTAATTAAACACAAAATTCTCTG
The DNA here is from genome assembly GCF_013358895.1 of Oreochromis aureus. NCBI lineage: Eukaryota > Metazoa > Chordata > Actinopteri > Cichliformes > Cichlidae > Oreochromis > Oreochromis aureus. The sequence goes on along the minus strand of NC_052957.1, from coordinate 10,503,258 downwards.
ATAAAATTAACCTCATCATTGGTATAAACCCTCTTTCTTTTGATCCTCTTCCCCTTTTGTCTGTTTTCCTCTGATAACCTGAAATTTGTTGACCTTTTGTGACAAAAAATCTCCTTCTTGCAATTCAGATTCCACCCCCCCAAAAAAACAAGATTAGAGACTGACAGAGGGGTCCCTAGACACCTTCTTCCAATACTGTGCACCAGCTGTGGGGTAGTTGAAGCCTCTGGGGTTAATCTGCTATTTAGCAGCAAACAAGAAGACATTAAGTGGATTTCCACTCAGCACAGTCCTCTGCAAGAAATGTTCCACAGGACTCTGATTATGCTCAAGGGCTTACATTACGCTTGAACAAAAGGCCGCCTTGTGCCAAGACTCCACCGATTTTCATTCAGAGAATTATGCCATCACTGGCATTGGGGCAAGAGCTCCTTCCCTTTGCACTCTGTGTGTTGAAGTGCTCAGCTTTAGAATAAGCTTTCCTCCTAATGAAGGACGTTGTGTTTTGTAGTTTTCCCTCGTGTGACATATGTGTCCAATATATCATAACAATGTTCAAAGCCTGAATTCCTTTTGTTGGTCTTTGCAACATCCCTCGCTACATGAAGGATACAACCTTTTTTGGACATCAAATATATTCGAACATTATGTTATTTGAACCTTGCGTTTAGAGCTTTCTATAGGCCCCTAACAAAAGAATAAATGAGCCTTAAGCCTGTTGTCCAGTTGTCTGTAAATTATACTAACATGCACACACAAATAACATAATGTGGTCTTCTATATAAAGCTTGGACCATTACACGCTGTGTAACATGTTGTGTTCACTGTAGCTTAATCGTTCCCTCATCATTAGCCGTGTCACATTATTGACAGAAAATAAAAGATTAATGTGCTCTATTGGCCATACCTTCAGCATAAACCTCTCCTCTAATCCAATGTCCATTGCTTACAGGCAATTGTACATGTGAGCAGAATACTAATGTCACTCCAAGGACTTGATGGCTTTGAAGTGTGCTAAGAAGCTGAGAAAAGAGTAAAAAAAATTAATCATATATTTATAGGAAAATGATCATGCTTACAAGGCAATAATCAACATCTAATGAAATGCAACTCTCGCACATACTCTGATTATTGGTTACATTTTCTGTGAACGTGTTTTACACTGGCTCTGCCCTTTTTCTTACACTATGTTAAAGACAGTACCCACAAGAGGCGACAAGCAGCACCCAGAAACCATGAAATGTCAATGAAATTCAGTGTCTTGTGGAGATGAAGTGACAGGCAAAATAAGTGTTAGTGACGTAAAGCAACAGAGAGCGGGATAAATTGATCTTCACTTTGAGGCGAGAAAATCAGAAGAAGCAAAGGATATTGTTGACTAAAATATGAGAGTTACTGTACAGTACATGCCCAGCCTGTAACATCATCTATGGGGCAAACAGGGGCCAATGAATGGCTTTATATGTGGACAGAGTTTTACTGGGTTCAGTGACTGCAAATGCTTTAGCTCTAAAATATGCCATTATTAAAAAAAATACAATTACACCAGAATAAATAGCTTAAAGAGCATCCTCATGCCTTTAAAGCAGGTCCAAACACATATTCACAAATGAAAAATAAATAATAAAATTTTAAAAATAGCAACAATGTTGCTATTACTAATAACAAAAGCAATTCGTTATTAAATTAAAAAATAAAACAAAACTTTAAAAAAAAAAGTACAATGATGACAAGGAGGTGATATCTATGGAAGCCCGTTTCCGCCACTAAAAAAAACAAAAAAAACCCAAGTATCCATAACTCAAAATCTCGAGTTAATAACTCGAAATTTCAAGTTAGCTCTGCCAATCAGTAATCTACGTGAATGAGGTCGCTTTCTTGTTACCCGGAAGCATATGGCGCAGAATAACGCACACTCAAAACCGGATCGCAACAAATTGGCGCTTTCGCGAGTACGTTTGCTGATAGTAACGCCATGTGATTCAGCTAATAACACAAGGATTTCATCATTTTTGAAGCCATGCTGAAAATACTCAGCAATCTGTGCATTCATGACTGGATGTAATACCGGTAGGTTAGCTGTAGCATTTGTACCTGAGGGCTTCAGCTTCCGGGTAACAAGGAAATGACGTCATTTACGTAGATTACTGATTGGCAGCGCTAACTCGAAATTTTGAGTTACTTTTCTCAAAATTTTGAGTTAATAAGTCGAAATTTCGAGTTAATAAGTCGAAATTTCGAGAAAATAAGTCTAAATTTTTTTGGGGGGGCTTCCATAGATATCTGAAGACAAGTCATTCATCCATTCCTCCAATCAGAGGAAGCCACACAAAATAAGAAGCACAAAAGTTTTATTAACCAACTTTATCTCATATAAAAGGGGACATTAAGGAGAATCTGAGGATCAGAGCTTCTTAGTGCATAATAAAGCACAAGGAACAAACATTGTTCAGGCTATTGCACTGGAAAATGAATTGGCACCAGTTAATAAATTATTGTAATAGTGGTTGCTCGCATTTTGGTGAGTAATTTGAAATACTGCTAGACCTGATGCATGTTGTGTGGCTGTGACAGGATTGTTAGATTAACTAATTAAAGTACCATTATCCCAACCGCTTAAGATTATGACAAGATATAATAAGATATCCTGTCAGAATATCTAATGTAGGTGATACGTGAGATGGCTGACTGTCAAATTTAACTCCAGCAAGAAGAGCTTGCTACCTTCAACGACCTGAGAGCTCGGGGCTATAAAAGCAGAAGGCTGCCTTTTTTTATTGCATTGTTCTCACTGGTTATCACTGGATCCAATAATGGCAATACCGTGTTACAGCAAGAAGAAAAAAGGTGAAAAACAGATTCTGTAGAGCATTATGGATTTGTAAAATCTAAATCTATATTTAAATGGTGCAAAATAAGTGATCAGATGTTTACTCAATTCCTAAATGTGCAGCCCCTTAAGGCAGCTCTGCAGTACAACCAAAAGAAGCTATGTGTGTTTAGCTTGTTGCTCGATGGGCGTTACCTTTCTCTTAGAGAAAGGTAACGCCCCTCTATCTCTATCGCCTCTTAGCGGTTTATTTTCAGGAGTGCCACCTTTAAGGATAAAAACATTTGTAATCAACACCGCTACCATTTCATCAGCTCAGTTATTTCGTTTTTTTATAGTCCCTGTTTGTCATCTATTCCTGTCACTATAACTGTCAGTTTCTTCCTTCCCGAGTTGTTTCTATACCATATATGTTAAATTAGGCAGTATACTTTTGTAGCGATTTTTCAAATTGCACTTGGCAGGTCGTATTTGTACTCAGCCTTCAACCTGAGTACAAATACGTGCTCTGTTTTCAAGCCGTTATTCCTCGTGTTCTCCTATTTTTCCTGATGTATTTTATGGCTATGTTTGTAGTATTTTTTTTTAACTTTAGCCCTTTTTTTTTTTTTGGCACTTAACCTTTTTGTCTGCCCCTTGCGGGGATTGTTCAGCCACACTGACTGATTGCTTGTGTATGACCATTGCTTGGTGATTAAACATTTGGATTTTACTCTGCCTCCGGTGTGCTCCATTTGGTTCCTCTCATCCCGTGAACCGTCGCAACAATGGGAAAGTTTAGGAGTGCACAAAGCCCCAGTCGATGATTTTGAAAAATTCAATTTAAAAATGACAGGCTAACAGTTGGTGGCACCCTCCTGTCCTCTGTCCTCCTCCCTCTGCTGCTGATGCGAGACTCTCTGTTGGAGGACAGCATGCTGCTGGTAGAGAGGAGGAAGGGTTGCTTTGCCTCAGTCTCAGTGAGAATTCATATATATTGCTAATTAGAAACCAAAAATTTGCATTTGTTTTCAGTTTGTTCACATCAAACTACTAAATTTTGTACAACAAGCACCGCAGGGGCTGTGTAAAACATACCGCTTCAGTGGCGAAGAAGTGATTGTGTTCAGCAGGTACTTGATAAGTAGTGTCACCATTAGTGGAGGCTTTTGTTGGTAATTTTGTTGTTAATTTACACCACCATCACAGTGCAAAGTAAAACAAAGTAATTTAATTCATTTGCTGTGTGAGCACTGCCTCATTTTTATGGGATATACAGTATGTAGGACAAAGCATAGGAAATTCAAAGGCAACAATCCATGCATCTGAACCAGGGTTGAAGTAGCTTTATTAGTTCAAAGTATGAGCTGTATTAGCAACTCACAATTATTTTCGTTATTGAGTCATCTTTTTTTTCCCAGATGATCGTTTGGTCTACAAGACATTGACAAGACTGAGTGAAAATGTCCATCACAGTTTTCCTGAGGCGACTTCATAAACTGTTGTGTTTTAATTAATCGACTAATCAATATAGCCCAGTTTTATATGTGAACAGACTACCCCACCTTCTTACCTCCTGAGGCTATGCATTGTGCTTGTTACTGGTTTATGTTTTGCACACAAAAAAATAATATCCACATAATTTCTAGAATAATTGTATGACAGAAGTCACAAAGCACTTTGGTTAAAGTTGGGTAAAGAAAAAAGGTCAAGGTTCATGCTTCAAGTCAATATTTTACTAAAAGTGTAATCGTTGTGGATGTCGAAACAAAATATAAAAGGTGTAGATAATACTTTTCTCGACGCTGCAGAGATAAAAAGTATAATTACCAATATTTTAATGATTAGGTATTAGATTTATACATTTAAATTGATATATTTGGGTCAAAGATGTAAAATCACTGCAATCAGATGCAAGTGTAAGCCACTGTTCAAGGTAAAATCCAAGCAGCACCGGCCCTTCAATAAATACAGCTGAAAATCAATTTTGTGTGGTTAAAAAGAAACCGTTCAGACTGAGGGAAAAAAAATTAAACAAATATGATTTTAAAAACAATGTATCTGATTTTTTTCTTTGTTGGAGTTGGAACATTTATATAGCACGCTTTTAACTGCTCACTTGAACCTTGGACAGTTATCCAGGCTTTCAGCATGTTTTCCTGTGCAATCAGTAGCCACTTTACAAAATATCTGAAAACAAAAAAGCACTTGTTCATAGCCTTGTAATTCTTTCTTTTCTACATTAAAGCTTGAAGTGGATAGAAGAACAGAGGAATGACACATAAATCCCTCTGCATTCTCATTAGCACACAAAAGGCATCTAATAAAAGGCTGACCTTCACACCATGTTTTTTGAGGGAACCTGCAGTTTTAAAGTCAAAGTCTTTATGCCAGATAAGCAGTAGTGCATTTTAATCCTCTCTCTGCTGAGTGGGGCATCTGGTTAAATAACTGCCTTTTCACCTCTTCTCTTTGTAGTGGGGATTTCTGTTATGGCTGCGCTTCCCTCCGCAGATCCCCAAGACCTCAGATCTACCCATTGTATAGGCACATTGTGTCAAGCTTAAGCTCCCAGTCCAAATAGCCTTCACAGGCTAGGGCAGCATATTCCTGTTCGTGGCATTACCCAATCCGCATTTCCAGTGAGTTCAGATTATAAAACTTTTTTTTCAATATTTCTGTTTCCGTGCTATGTTTACAAAAGCTGCTATTGGTCAGCTATGGTTGAATCTCAAAACCAATTAACTTTTTTCTGCTCTCCTCACTGAGCTGATGCTCCTTCCAACATTATCTGCTTGGTGCTTCCAATCCAATGTTTCCAAGGCAACAAGGCATCAGCAAGATGCTGGTGGTTTGCCATTTCAGGCATTTTGAACTCCACCACTTCAGCCAGGCTAATTACTTACTAAAGATTTAAAAAGTGCATACTGACATGGTCAATACATGTAGTGAGAAGTGGGTGGATTCCTGTAATGAACCTCATTATTCTTACCATGCGCTCCACACCCTGATACGAAGCATGTGAATATGCGCCCTATAAATATGCATGCTCTGAACGTTTGACTGTACTACCTGATAGGCACTATGTCCAATCAAAGCTGTCTCCACTCCATATCTGAAAGATCACAGGAGGTGTCAGTGTATGACAGTTTCCGTGCTGCTGACTTTGGTGATGCTGTGGTGATCTCCCCCAGGCAATGGATTTTCAGCTAGCTCCTTCAGAGCTGATATATGACTCTTGGAGATGATGCAAACTGGTTTTGCTAAGTGGCAGACAAGCAAACTGTATTCGGCACCTCACCTTGCTGAAAAGTCCTCTTATACTTAAAACTTGAACTTCCTTTTGAAAGTCTTTGTGAAATGTGATTTGAGAGAACTAAATACACAAAGTGCAAAGCAGTATCCACAAAATAAACCACATACGGGCAAATTATTACTACGGACGACATATTAAAATTGAACATGAGGTGGGTATTAACTTTCTCCCGGTTGGTATTACACTACATGCTGTATGACGAGGGTGCATGGCCTCATTCTCTGGTGGCTGGCAGAGTAATCTCCTTCTCTGCAAAGACTTTGATACGAGGCAACCCTCGGAAGGATTTGCACACAGATTATTTTCCTGTTCTGACCATCCATGTGCTTAAGTTACTTGATAGCTGAAAACTGAAATTTCAGTCATACTGTTCAATAATGTTGCACATAGTTTACTTGGTCAGGAAATGTAAGACAACCCTCAAATAGTGGATATAGTATTGTAAGAAAATCTACATTTTGAGTAAATTTTTTGTTATTCACTTTTATTATAAATTAGCAAATTATGCATTTAATTCAGTGCACTAGAAGCATGAATGTATGTAAGACATGAAGTCACCACAAACATGGTTTTGGTTGTGATACACAGTGCTGTGGGTTGGAGGAAATAATGAGGGTACCTATACTGTTAATGACAGCACTAACAGAGCCAGGGGAGAGGTCATACTGTTCTAACAGCTATACCGTAATGGATATAGGGGTGACTGATGCAACACATAAACTGAGTGCCTGACCCACAACAAAGGACTACATCAGAATGGTATGGTTTTAAAGGCATATGGTTTCCATTTCCACAACACTGTTTATTGGATTCTAGACTTTGATTCAGGTCTACACTGTGTACTGTACATTTCTGATGATGAACTTTGAGGAGAGCTTTTTGAGTATTTATGCTGCTGGATAGTTTGGTGGTGATCTAGATTCATATCCAACATATTACAATTAGATGGATCTGCAAGCATGTTTATAAACTGCTTCATTCGATTATTTTATGTAGGTTTGTAATTAATGTGAAGATTAGCAAAAATGACCAATCCAGTCTTTGGACTTTAAACTAGGGATAGGCATTTCAGGCAAAAATATGCATGCATGTAAATGGTGTGAACAGAAGCGCGAATGGTTGCCTGCGTCTGGGCGTTGACCCTGTGGTAGACAGGTGACCTGTCTAGTGATAGCTGGGATAGACTCCAGCCCCACTGTGACCTTGAAAGTGGATGGGTGGTGATAACAATAATAAAAATAATTAATACTTTTACTCTACTTCTTGCAGTCCTCTGCAAAAAATGTTGGCCAAAGATGCACTGAATTTTTTTTTTTTTTTTTTAAGAACTATGCCAAAGCTCGGGTAAAAAGCAGCCATAAGCAAACCTGTGACAAAGTGATGGTTAACCAAACAAAATCAGTAGTAAATCCACTTACACTCCACTGAGTGGAATAAAGATTTTTCTCAAAAACAATCTATTCTCGCCGAGCTCCATCTTATACACAAAAGAACAGCAAAAACAACAACAACAACAACAACACAAAAATAAAGCACCTGTTTTTTTTTTCATGCCACAAATGTGTACATCACCCTTTGAAATCTCTCTGAGAATAAATAGGAACCCTTTCTGTGGCGCTCACAGCCCATCGTTTAGAATAAGTGTAATGAGAACTTGTGAGAAATTCCAATTAACATTTTAAAGCGGCGTGTACCTCATTGGTAATGACTGCGGCGCCTTGGTTCTGTATGCCGATGCACAGCACAAATATTTAACAAGGTCTTTCCTGAAACTGATGAATGTAAAGAGGAGGTCGAATTGAATGTTGAAGACATGGAGACATGCCATGTATTTCATTGGTGATGTTTAAAAATATCGATCTTCACTAAGAAGAAAAATGAGAACATTTTGAGCAGATGAGAGGAGATCCTGTAATGGTAGCAAAGATACACGCAACAGTGTGCCAGATTTCTTCCTGGAGCTTTCAGAAAAACAACACAATTCCAAATGCTCATAAAGGATGAGTGTATGGAGCCCCCTACAGATCACAGTGAGATAAGCGATAAGATTTGTGCTAGCTCACAACACTTTTGCACTTTGATCAACAGAGAAAGGCTGAGCTGTACTATAGCACCATGTAACATTATAAACTACAGAGAGAGTCAGTGTACGCTGAGCTGTGGTTGCATGCTTGGGCGCAAGTCTGTACCGTTGCATTCAAAGAGAAGAGGAGCTGTTACAGATACTCACTGACCACTGCAGATGCAGACTGGAAACATGGGATGACACAGCTGTCAGTGATTGTGGCCACTGCCATGCGGTGCTTGTTACGATTATGGCTGTGACATGTTTTTTAAAAGGGCGTAAGTTTGACTTCAAGCAACAGTTGTACGTGCGTGTGTGTGTGTGTGTGTATACATATATATATATAGTTGTGTGCACAGTGGTGTGGTGTGGTGGCTGAGCGTTGTATTCAGTACACTGTGTTTTAGGAAAACATCTGTCACAGAAGCACCGCAAGTTCAAATAGTGTGGACATTTCCTTAGCAACATGGCTGAAGCACAGCAGCAGGAGAAATTCGAACACTAAACACTTCCAGCCACAGTTTCATCTGTCACAGCTGCAACAGCAGCTGTAACTATGCTCACAGCCAGGAGATTGTCTTTTTAAAATGAGTAATGAGCACTAAATGCATCACATAAAGTGTCACATCATCTTTCCATGCCACGGTGTTTGCTGTCCTTCCCTTAAAGGGCAGTAACTGTACTGGACCAACAAACCGAGGATTGCAGACGTGGTCACCGTCTTGAAACAAACCAGGACAATATACTGTAATACCACACAGCCAATATGAAAAGTAATGTACTTCCAATTTTGTAATTAATCAGGGCATAGTGTGAAAACCACTTACATGGGTATTCTGAGCTGATGTGGGGCTTTGCATCAGTCAGGTTAGCAAACAGCACCAGTGGCACTGCAATAACCTCCAAAGATGGGATGTGTAGTATTATTAATAGTTTTTATTAATAATGGCATTGTCATGATAAATAACGGACAATCTGACCCATCTGTAATTTGTAAAGTTACCTGAAGTAATTCCAAATGTATTTTGCTTATGGAATATAAATTCCTGTTTGACTTTCATCTCCTTCTCATGGAAATAAGGGCAGTGCTGTAATCTATAAAGCGATGCATTTTGCTAAATGGGAAGATGACAAATTATAAAAAGGAGAAGATATATGAACTGACATAATCTTGCTGATCCAGTGAATGGTGCTCTGGAGCTTCCTCTGTGATTGACACTTCAATGCTAAGGCCTTACTTTTGGGCAGTACTGATGAATATGAAAAGAGTGCAGTCAAAGCAGGAAGCACAACTTTATGATTTTGGACCACTTGCATCCATCTTGTTTGACAGAGGCATTTCCAGTAGAGTTCATTCCTACATCAGCTGTTCTTTGATGTCAACAGTGAGAATTAGTTCAGTAAAACGTAAAGTTTTTGGAGGAGAGTGAGTATCCTGGGCCTGCTGTCCTTCATTGCCCATTGTGAAGGACATTTCCCTCTCCCTGACTGCCCAATCAATCAGCCTCCTGCGAGAAGAGGGAGCTTCCTTGTCCCTGTCACAACAAGTGATTGCCTTGGCTGCACTACTAACAGAACGCCAAGCTCTCAGCAGCTCATAATCGTCCTTACCTGACAAAAACCCAGGTCTCAGCGGATGAAGGTATGGGGCTGAATGAAAACAAAGTTATTACCAGATATTTGACTATGTTGGTTGAATTCTTATGTGTCAGAAGGCTGATTATTTTTCAGGTTTTAGAAATACAAAACATGCAGAACAGAATCCAGATCAAATCAGGGAAACTTGAAACTAGGGTGAGACATAAAGTACCGCAACGAGCAATGTGTAGAGATGATTTTTTTACTTTAATTTACCTTTTATGTTTTTTTCAGATTTCAAATCACTGCAAGACTTGTAGATAGTGGGTATTTTGCCTTTAGTATTTCTAGTATTTTGCATAAAGCTGTTACCCAAACCAGGGACTGCACAGCTCGCTCAAGAAGCCACAACATGCCAGACACTGCCTGGTGCCCATAACAGCAGACACATCCAGATCAAACAAGTAACACGAAGCAGTCAACCTGTAGTTGCACTTCTGGCAGGAAAACACATTCGAATGCCACTGGAGTACGATGTTAGCCAAGTGGAAGGCTCAGACAGCAACAAACAGGTGCGCTGACTCCACACGTGTGTTGGTTTTGTGAGTTTTCATAGAGACTTGTGGGAGCTGCACAACAAAACAGGTCGACCTTGGCTTTAAATGGTCCTCTTCGGCAAGAAACGTCATCCAATGAACTGCTCGATGTTAGATCCAAGAATAAAAATGTAGACTGTGGAGTGGCTGCAAAACAGTTGACTTGCTCTTTCCCCTCGCAAGGTTACAAGAGGAGTTGGCCCATTCACTCTAAAGCTTTTGTAGACTTGGAAAGGGATTATCGTCGTGTCCCAAGAGGTGTCTTTTGGCCATCTGCAGGATTATGGTACATAGATGTTGGTACAAGCCATCCAGGCCTTATATTATTAGATAAGAATAAGAATTGCTCGGCCTGGAGAAACATTTATGGCAGCATCAGTAATATTTTCTGTTTCAAGGTCACTATTGGGACTATGAATACAACATCTGACACAATTAATTTGCAGCTTTTTTCCCAGATGATTTTCAACAACAGTGCTTGAAGCTGGGAAGTTTAAAATGTTTCTCTTTAGTCCTCATTTATTTTGTGAATAAAAATAGAGAAAAGTGAAGCCTTAAATGCCAATTTGGGGGTATCAATTATGCATTAATCAGATTAAAATAAAAAAGGTATAACAAGTCTGAATCACTGAGCAGGCATGGCGTATTTTCTATAGACTCTTGGCTTTTATTTTTTTAAAAATATTAGAAAAAGAAAGGAAAAGAAGGTGCAAAAGGATATTAAAATAAAATCAGACCTTGTTTTTCTCAGGATTATAATGAACATATGTAATAAATTCACTGAACTGCTAACCTGTAAGATTACATTTTTTGTAAATTTCCACTGAGTGCCTCAAAGTTTAAATGACCCCTGGCTATAATGTGATGGTGAATAGCCTTTTGGGAAATGAGACACAGGGTGCTCGGCTGCCATGAAGGTAGCCTAACGCGAGAGACAGGGAAACAAAAGAACAGTTACAAAGTGAGAGTGGGTGCTTTTAGTGCTATTTCTGTCCTTTTTGAATCCAGGTGAGTGATGTGAAGCTGTTGCTTGTCTGCTCTACTCAGCCTCAGGCACCATTCGCTCCTTTCTTTCTTTCTTTCTTTTTTCCCTCTTTTACACTGAATTGTCAACTGAGGCCTACTGTTAGAAGCAAAAGCTTTTTCTTTAGAAATTGCAGCAAATAATTCCCCAAAATAATGTGTATAAGTGCAAAAGCACACAGATGTCCTGCAAAATATAAGACTGGTATTTAGAGGGAAACATTATCCCATTCAAATTTGTATTTATCCCCGTTCCACTTTCACTGAAGTAAATCTGTGAAAGTAGTGTGTTGCGAGAAAGCAGTAATCTGACGGTTTGTGCAGGCTTGCAATTATTATCTTTTTTTTTCCAGCTAATGTTCCTCTATACTGTGTTTGCTGCGCAGGGGTGGCTAAAAGGGTACCCTAAAGGTTTCTTGGAATCACCAAGAGGTTTCTTTTTCATTTCAGACCAAAATGCATCAGAGTTTTGTTGTGCTCACTGAAAAGAGAATTATGGTCACATAAGTGCAGCATGTTCGTGGTGGTCATAATGAAAAGCAAAGCTGAAATGAGTTTTGGGGGGAGAAATGCTTTCCTGTTTTTGCTTGGCAGTGCATGTTATACAGAAACATGACTGCGATCCAGATAACCTTTAGTACGTATCAGACAGGAAATCCTCTTTCATCAGGATAGAGGCAGTGGAAGGCGCATGTCCCCACAGATGCCTCCATATCCCTGCGATGATGGGTGGACGGAAAGATCGGGGATAAAACAAGCCAGTCCGAGAAGTAATATTTCCTCAGAGGCTGTAATATAATGGCTTGGATCTTAGCTGTGATAGATTTTGCCTTGACATTGGGTAAAGAAAATTTCCACACTATCCAGTTTCCATTTGTAAGTGCAAACAATGCTAAGATGGGTCGCCAGTTTATTTGTTTCACGTTTGTTCTGTGCTCCCTGTGGGTAATGGTTTGCAGAGAAGTGTCATTGAATAAAACAAACATTTAAGCTGAGAGCTGCCCTGACTGTAAAACAGTCTCTGAAATCAGCTGTATTGATTTCTTGTCCTGGGCACACAAACACAGTAGCAGGGTAGAGTACCACCTTTATCTCGACTTTTCATCGCTACCACGACTGATAGGAGAGGCCCTTTGCTAACAGGTCTGTCCTCTACATACGTGGACAGTTCAGATCAGCTATACATTGTCCTCTGCACACACCCTGCCAGCACCCTGAACCAGCAGTTACAGTATTTGACGAATGGACTGATGCTATCTGCCTCAACAATACTCTGACTTCAACAAAAAGCAATTCACTGGGACATTTCGGTATTTATAAATGTCAACTTCAGTGAAAGCTGAGGTCTCCCACTGCAAAGGTTTTGTAATTAAAGGTCAGCATTTGTGATAAAGTTGTTTTTTTTGTTTTTCGTTTTTTTTCCAAACTATTCCATTTTCTTCTGCCGCGCTATGGGAAAGGCGTAAAAACAATCTTAGATTAGAGTTAAATGTCTGCATTCAAGCAAGACTTGGGAAGCATAATTTTAGGGTTTTAGACATAAAAGAAACACATATCAAACTGTGACAATTACACAAAGCATTTAAAATTAACACAAATGAAGGACGTGACTAAGAATAAAAAACACTTTACAAGATTGAATATATACGGTGACAGTCTCTATGTGAAGTATCTGCACAATTTCTGACGGTGACCTTCTGAATAAATGTCATCTCCTGTATGTGTGTTTGTCTGCTGCCCATCAAGCTTTTTGACATGCCCGGCGCTGTCACCCACTCAGGAGAGAGCACTTGTGGGAGGACCGACTCAATCCATGAGAGGGCCATGTGCAGTATCAAGGCAAAAAATAACTAAATAAAGAAACAAATAAAGAAAACCTGGAAAACATCAAATGAGACACCTGTTTCCACCCCAGTAATGCAGTGACAGGTAAAAAGGGATGGCCTGCCTCGGCACAGGGGGCCACATAATGATGACATAACAACATGTTACCTTCAAATAGAAACAGCAACGAGCTCACATGCATAAGCTGCAGGAGTGGCTTTTAAGATTTGATTCAACTTTATTTATTCATTTATTTTCTCTTTTAACACTGAGATATACAGAAATAACGCGAGTCTTCTGTTTCACAGTCATACATGCATGTTAGATGATGTCTAAGCAGTCTAAGTAAAAACTGATATCCAGTGACCATTTGTGCACTTTCATCAGACATCACATCATGTAGTGAATCAAATCAAATTATAGAAAAAAATAATAAAATTATGGCCCACATATCTTCAAATAATCGCTGAGGCTTCCAACAACAAATAGCAGGCTTGTGAATAATATATAATAATATATAATTGAAGGGTGCATTGTCATTTATTGTATTTATTTATTACCAACAGCAAAAGACAGAAAACCTTTTTAACCAAATGTTTTGTGTAATTATTTGTTTGTGTGCTATTTGTGATGCTTTTAAATGACTAAAACCTGAAAATTACACTTTTCAGTACAAACAATCAGGCTGCAGATTTTTTATTTTCCATTGTGTGCACGTGAAAACAAAGACGCCAATGACCGGTGAGAAAGGACTACACAAGAGGGATGTCGAACCATTTGATTGGAAGACTAGAAGGAAGCTGACGTAGAAGGGTTTGTTTATTTCCAGCTAAATCCAAGATATTTAAAGCTTTTAAGATCTCACTGGTTGTGGCAGATTTAACATGGTTCCCGACCAAAGGGAAGTACTACAGTTACAGTTTGTGCATTCTTATTTATTTATTTTGCTTTGAATAGGAAGTGTGATCGGGGAGTGCTGGGTAGGCGTCTGTTAAAAAGGGATTGGGAGTTACTGGGGAGGGCAACATAAACAGTTCCTCAAAAGCTAGCCTTGAATCTATGGGCTGTGCACAGCAATTTTGTTTGTTATTAATTTGAGCCAAAAGACTGTGATTAATCATAATATTCATGAGACTGCGGCGACAGAGTGGGAGTGACCTTGACTTCTCTCTCTCTCAACATGCTTATGCAAGCCCCGGAGTCAAGGAATATCAAAGGGGACAAAGTCCTCGAGATCTGGGGCAGAGACATCACCCACATCTGTCACGGACCTCTGGGCTAAACCAACACTCGGAAAGGCTGAACCACACTCTGGTTAAAATATCAGGCTTTAAGTGGTCTTCCTAACTCGAGCTACTAGTTAAATCTGAGTAGAGCAAAGCAGTGTGTGTGTTTCGTGTGTGTGTTTCAGCAGTGAGCCCATGAAAAATAAGATGAATGGATAAAGCTGGGCAATAAAATAATTTGAAAAATACACCACAGAATTGTTTCCTTGATTAACGAAGTTCATATTAATCAAAAGTTTATAATTAATGTGATTCTCTGAGTGTATTTTTTTCTTTTTTTTTAATCATTCAGCCAATCAAGCTGAAGCCAATCAGGATACAGTTTGTTCTGTGCAGGCAATCAGACTTTAGTTTGCTTGTACAGTGTCACCAATGCATATGAAAATTAAGTAGTCACTGACTGAAAAGGCAAACAAGAGCGATATATGATCTCTTCATGTAATTTTGCTTCTGTGAAACTAAAAAAGCACAACCAAATTTATATGTTACACCCAAGTTTTAATGGAGGCAAGAAGAATAACTAATTACCTTCCTTACATTGTGCAGATACCAGGCTAGTACATTAAGGAAGATTCATGTTAATGACGGTACAGTAAAATCCTTGCTGTCTCCTTTCATTCAACTTGTGCTCACCGTCTCTGTCTCTGATTGAGAAAGGCACAAGGTAATTATGCAATCAGTAAGTGGGCCTCTTAACAATGTGCATTTTATGAGTGAAACACTAGTTTAAAGATGCTTTTAGAGGCTGGGAAAAAAGTAAGCTCAGAAAAGAAAACTGAAAATTCAAATCGGAGCCATCTGAATGCTAATGGTGTTCATTTAGACATAATGTATTTAATTCTAATATATAAAAACACTGATTATTTTTCTGATCACAGAAAGAAGTGTTATACTTAAAACCATCATTAATTTGACTTGATGCAACAAACTACAGCTTGGATTTGGTTCAGGCAAACAAAACCACTGTACGGGATTCTGACGAAGCCCCATATGTTTTGTGTTGTACTATTTATGTACCAATTTGGAGCCTCATAGTGTCACATTAAGAATCTTATTAATAGGGAGTGTTCATTTAAGCTATCTCATCTATTCTGGCTGTCTCCCATTTCTGTCAATTTATAGCACTCCGAGGGAGGCACCTGATGACCAGATAGACCAGCTCAGCCTTTCTCGAGGTTCACGTTCTGCAGCGCCAGCATTGGCTGTCGGGGACATTTAACAAAGAATTTGCATTATTTATGAGGCTACCTTTGAAATGCTTTCTTTAATTATGTTCCAAATTTCCATACAGGAGTCAGAGGCGCGTTCTAGCTACTTAAAATGTCCTCAAAACACACACCTACCTCAGCAACTGGAGAACAACAGCTTAGCGTCTCGACAGTTTGAGTTGTGACACAAGTCCTGATTGATCATGTTTACTTCAACCATCTTGCAACTCGCATTACAGATAAACTAATTTTAACCAATTTACAACACTTAAAGCAGTATGGTTTCCTTGGTTACTTTTTGGTCCAATCACGAAGCACAATGCCTGTCCTCGCCCCCTCCCTACATGTCAGCCTATAAATGGCAGATTAAGTTAGGGGACTTGGATAGATCCATTCTAAATAGCCTTGGGTTACACTAAAACAAGCAAAATAACGCAGGAACTAAATTACCTTTGTTTGTGCCTGTGAATGATATCACTCAAAGTCACTTTAATACAGTGTATCGGCGACTGTGCTGTCTGTCTGAGGGTGTGTTTTATGATGCAAAAATATTACATGTTGATTCTGAATGTAGATCAACCAACAAAAAAAAGATCGCATATCAATTGTTTTCTGTAGCATTTTTATGCTTTCAGTCATAAAATCTACCCACGTAATGAGACAGACACATAAAAGAGTTAATGTGTGACACTGAGCGTGTTTACAGTGTGTCAACAGAGACTAAAGTAGTTCTGCATTTCTGCATATCTAATACAATTGACTGCATATGAAATATTGACATAGTCACTGCCACGTCTTCCATTTTTTTAAGCCGTGTATGAAATGTCACTGTTAGCATTTTGGCCACTGCTGTGGTGTTTTTTTGGAGCCATGACCAACCTTAGCTAGAACGCGTGCTTTCTTACAGGGTGTAGCTTGGGAAGTAGAGCAGGCCATCCACAAATTGGAAAGTTAGTGGTTCAATCCCTGACTGGAGACTGAACCACAAGTGTTCTGTGATGCATCCATCAGAGTATGAATATCTGTGAATGTTAGACAGAAAGCACTGCAGCAAAAAGCGCTTGGGTGAATGGATGAATGGGATAAGCATGAGGCATCTTTGAGTGCTCCACTAGCACTATATAAGAGCCAGTCCATTGAATAAAGCACAACTATAGACTATATTTTTGCTAGCGGCTAATTACTGCATAACAAATTTGAAGAATATATTTAGTAGCTGTATGTTTGTGCTTAGGGTGTGTGACTGTGGGGATTAATTAGCTGTTAGAGCCAGTCTGAAGTGGCCACTTGAGGAACTGCATTTTTACTAGAAACTGTGTTTACTGTCGACTGGTTATAAACAGGCAACAGTGATGTTTACAACTAAAACCTGCAATTTATATAGTTGAATTCAACATTATAGCGACTTATTTATAACCAGGGATTAAAATGGGCCCGAATGATCCGGAACAGCATTTCAAATTCTACCTTTTATATGATATTCATACTGCCTAGACTTTCTAAATCAGCCATGATGGCTCAAGTAGCATCTACGTATATTTAGCTAAATTCAGCTGGATAATCCACAGAGACAGTAAATCTCAGAGCAGCAGCAGAGGCACAGGTCAGCTGATTACAGCTTGTATGCAAAGAAAACACATTTACTGGAGCTCACAATACAAATTATTATCCAACTTCCTAAGTTATTCCTTTCCCCACACCACATCATTGGTTTCCTTCACCTTCTAAATCCTTTATAACCTTTATTAAATAAATTTAAATGACTGTAGCAATAGACTTGACATGATCCATGCTACCTCCTTTAACCTCCTTTAGCCTCTCCTCTGCAGTAGACATATATTTGCTTTTCCATGTTTTCCTTCCATTAGCAAGTGTAGTCATGTGAACAAAGTAAGTGGAAATTGTTAGCTTTGACACATTTAGTCAACCAAACCTTTATTCTTATTAGAAAGTGTTTACAGATGATGAACAGAAACAATGTATAAAAAAAATGCCTTTTCAACAATGTATTCTACAGCAATTTTCAATACATTGTGAATAGATCAATAGATGTAACACTTATAGGAGAAAAAGCTTTTTGTGGAAATTGTTCACATTGGCTTGTTGAAATTTTTTGACCACTTTTCTGTGTAAAGTACCTTCAGTGTTTTCTTGTACGTTTCAAATTCCCCCATAAGTAGGAATCAAACGTCCCCTTTGACTTGACCATTTTCCTCTTTTTAATCCTTTTTGGTGCATTTGCTTGTGTACAAGGTCCACTTGTGGTTTAACTGAAATTTTTGGAGAGATGGTTGCAAATTACTCTGTACTGTGAAAAGCATTCCTTGTCAGTCTTCAGATGCTACTCTTCAGATTGTATTCTCAATCATTAGGGTTTAATATGATGTCAGCCAATCCTTTGCAGCTACAGTAGCTTCAACTGTTGTGGGAAGGCTTTCCACAAGGTTTAAGAATGTGTTTATGGTCATTTTACACCACTCCTCCAGAAGCTCATGATAGACACTGATGTTAGACTAGAAGGCCTGGCTCGCAGTCTCGGCTCTAATTCCTCCCAAAGATCTTCTGTCAGGGTAAAGTCAGGACTCTGTGCAGGCCAGTCAAGTTATTCCAAACCACAGTAGCTTATCCATGTCTTTATGGACCCTTGCTTTGTGCAAATGTTTGTAGAAGCAGTCTGTATGCATAGATGCTTGATCTTTGTAAGCCTGATTGGAATGACTGAATTCACTGAATTCAAACCTTAAGTGTGTATCTTAAAAATAATTATCGAATATGACACAGAATTTATAGTCAAAACAATCCCTGAAAGATGCTCAAACAATTCCAGTGTCATATTTCACAGGTGGCATGAGGTTCTTCTTCTAAAAAGCTAATTTTATTCTTTTCCAAATATCTTATGGTTTCCTGGGCAGATACCTTCCTTTTATTTGTCCCTGCGGATCATTTTTTCCAGCTTCTCGTATATTATCAAATTGTTATTTTTCACAGATTTTCACTCTTTAAAGAAAAAAATCTTTATATAACCCCTATCTGCATTTTTATTTCTGTAAGTTATGATAATAATGACAAAATATCAAATAAATATATTGTAGACTTGAATACCGTATAGCTGTGAAGGTGAACTTCAGCATTAAAAATAAATAAATAATGAAAAAGGATAAGATACAACAGCTTTTTTAGGTTCTTTTAGAGTAATGCTTCAAGCATAAGAAGCTGAAGAGGGGCTTATGCACTTGATTTCATAAACCTAATCATAACCATGACACCTGTACACATGTGAGACCTAAATTGCACTTGCATAGTAATTTGAATTGAAAGAAAAGCACAGAGAACTACACAAACATTTTCGCTTATCAGTGTTTATTAATCTTCTTTTTCTAGCAGAAAGGATAACGAGTTAAAGCTGATATTTAAATGACTGCAAATGTTTTGTCACTGCCAAGTAAAACAATTTGAGGCTGCAACACACAGCTCACAGCAACACACAATTGGGGAGAATTTTAAGATAAAAATTTGCTGTTTTACTTCAGACTGCGAGCAAACATGTTCAAAATGTGACGGTAATATTTTGTAGAACAGATGCTTAAAAAACGACGGTCATCAAAAATTATAGAATAAATACAAGAGAAAGATAAATGGTACTCATGTGGAAGAATATTTGACAGTATTTCCTGGATGCATGACTAAATAATATCTCCTTTCCAAGTCACAGAGAAGTAATCAGGTGCTCCTTCAGCATCTGGCAGAATGATGAATTCCCTCATCGGATCCTTCAGTGAAGTGTTAACGTATTTAACAAATTGCATTCTATCACAGAGACACTGTGGGGAAGGGGTGGCAGCTGGGTAGTTGTGTTGTGGCCTTTGAGCTACTTTTTTTTCAATTCTTTCTCATTTCTGTTACTATTAAGCCAACAGCAAGACATATTAAAAATATGACCTGATATTTTTTTCTTTTGACATGCAAATGCAGTTTCAAGAGATAAATCCCATATTTATACACATGAGGAAACTCACAGAAACTCTATAGATGCAGTTATAATCACACAATAAACGATAGTATATTTAAAAGGGTTTATGGATGAAATCAAAGCGGTACTGTGGTACTACTCAGCATATACTGTTTAAACAGTTCATGTATAAAAGTATAAGAGCTTGACCTTGATATCACGGCCTTTGCAGCATTGACATTGACCAATATTTCTAAAAAAAAAAAGAAAATT
Organism: Oreochromis aureus; assembly: GCF_013358895.1. Classification (NCBI taxonomy): domain Eukaryota; kingdom Metazoa; phylum Chordata; class Actinopteri; order Cichliformes; family Cichlidae; genus Oreochromis; species Oreochromis aureus. The sequence goes on along the minus strand of NC_052957.1, from coordinate 10,483,331 downwards.
ATTATGCGTGATGGAGTTAGAATATTATCATTTTAAACAACGTTTACCCTGAAACATGGAAAGTTTGACAAAAAAGAAAGTAATGGAAAAATGTTAGTAGTAAAAATGTTAGAAAATGTTACCAGAAAATATTGAACTTATATGTTCATTAAACATAATTTTTCACCATTTATTTCTGCAAAAACTCTTTCAGTTTCTGAGACTGTGCTGTTTAATTCTCTCTCTCTCTCTCTCTCTCGCCTTAAATTCCAGCTGTGCAGAAAGCCCAGTCAGCCCTGATTGGTCAGCTCCCACAAGTCTGTGCAAAAACCCAGTCTCTCCAATAAGGATATGTTAAGCAGAGCTGGATATTGCACTCGTATATGGTGCCCACTCACTTGAATATAAAATTGTAAACCTGGCACATGAGCCAAAAAAAAATCTAGCCTCTGGGTTTGCATCCACATTGCGTGGCCCACTGCACAACAGGCATTAGTGTTTCCCCCGATGGCCCTGCCTTAATGTTTCCACTCAGAGTTTAAAATGGAATCTATTATCTAAGTGCTGGGAAAGTTTTACAAACATGAAATGTTCATGAATTAAAGATTCATAATAGAAAGACTACAAACTGACCTTGTTTGCAGGTGGAGGTATACACAACTTTCTTTTTTTTTCAGCATAGTGTTTTTTGTTTGAACACTGTGAATTATAATCCAGCAGCTAATCCAGCAGCTAATCCCGGAGCAAACAGGAAAGGGAAAAAGGATTTTGAAATGCAGTTTATTAAATTGGAATTCAAAAATGAATTTACAATTGCAGAATTTATTCTACAATTCATTATTTAAGCACAGAAATTTTTATTTCGATGCACGTGGCTCTTGTGGTCCTCCATAGTGAATGGCCATGGGAAGCAGATAGCAGCAAGGGTATGTGAATAGCATCATAATAACCACTTGCAAAATAAAACCTTCACAAAAGCACATGGGCCCTGTACTATGAATCAAATCCAGTATGCCCACGATATGTTTCTTTTGTCTGTCCTCACTTGCGCTAAGATCAGCAATCAGGCTAAGTGGTCACACGTCAGTGGTTATATACTCAGTAGTTTAGCCCAGGTTTTCCCACTCCAGCTATGAGTGTGTTCTCATGTAAAGTGGTGTTGGTAACATCTGACCAATCACAACCATGGATAAGTTTATTTCAGCAGCAGAGTGAAAAAATATAAAGAGGTTAAAAACAATACAGCGTGAAAAACAACATGGACACTGCAGAGAAATTAGTGCTATGTGTGAATATAGCAGGAGAAGAAATATACAACAGGCTTGTATTAAGATAAGATAAGATAAGATAAGATCTTTATTAGTCCCACAGTTGAGAAATTCACATTATTATAGCAGGACAGCCGACACACCAAGAATAAATAGATACAGCACAGCCTAACAGCAATAATACAACACAAAAACCCTAGCTCTGTAATACGGAAAGCTACCAATATTAATAAAGTTTAGCCCACTTGATACTAGAAAGAACTGCTTGCAAAAATGTTGATTGTGTTAACAAAGCTATGAATATCACAGCTCTATCATTAAGACAGAGAAGAATCTGACAGATTGCAATTATTTTTACATTAAATTAATATTTAGCCGTGTGGAAGATCATAATATAATTTATATAATCGAAGTGTAAATATAAAAGAAAACAATTCAAACACAGGCTAAGTCTGTATGAAAATTCAAATAATGCAAATAGGAGTCCTGTTTTATTGTCACGTATTAATAGTTATAGAACAATAAAATTCCTGTAAAGCTGTTTATAGCAGGGATTTAAAAAACAAACAAACAACCAAGGCATTTGCATCTAAGAATTCTTATTTATTACTGATGCTAATCATGAAAAGACTTTAAATGCTATTTAAAAACAGATCCTAATATCTGTGTACAGATGTCCTGAGATCCAAGACTTGGATAAGCCCAAATCCTGTTTTTAACCTGACTTGACCTAAGGTGGTTTAGCCTGGTAAACTGAGTCACCTTTGTGACACACAAAACTCTGGCTTTAGGGTCAACATAGGTCACTAACCCATTAATTTGACTTTGTAGTACAACCATCTGCTGTCCAGTCAGCCCTAAGTGTATAAATAGTCCTGTCTCGCTTTTGTCAAAGTATCTGTTCTGTTCACCATTAACATACTCTGTGATCTCCAGTTTTGCCTCGCTTCCCCTGTTCTTTGGATTATTACTTTTCTTTTTCCCCGTACTCTGTTTGTACTTTATTACCTGTGCCATAAATGTCATTCTGTTTCTAAACATGATAGCTCGACTTTGTAAGGGTGTAGAGTGGGGTCACATAAACAATCCATTAAAATTTGGCATACATCCACCAAGATCTTCAAGGTCAACTTAATTAATTCACAAAAAGACTTAAAACTTGAAAAAAATCTAGGATTCTTACAAATGTGGGTCTACTGTCAATGTATAAAAAGTACCGTTTAAAGATATGAAATATCATATCGCATTTGTCCTTGTATGGGGATACTAAATATCACATTATAGTTTTCCAGACATGTTGTTCCCACCAAATTTAAAATCATGTTTTTCACCAAATAGTAAACTGTCCCTTTAATTTCTATGCGTTCTGTGTTCAATTGTGAATAAAACATATCTTTTTATGAGATTTGCTAATCATTGCATTCTGTTTTTACTTTTACACAGTATACCAACTTTTTGGATTTCGCAACACATCATCACATCAATCTATGCAGTTTTAAACAATATAATCTGATCCTTTATATGTTTTTGAAAGATATCAATATATGTATATTAAAAACCTAATATATCACCCTGCCCTACACATGCAGTATCCTTTATTTATTTTTTAATTTGTCTGTGATTTCTTCAATATGTGACATCCTGTGTGACAGTGGCAAAGACGTGTGGACGACACCCAAACAGATGGCATGATGCATCCAGTCTTTGAGGCATGTTCTTAGCTTTGTCATTAGGCCAGCTAGTTTCTCATCACATGGACTGACTGCAACCCCTCTTCCACGCCGCCTTTGCACATTTCACACATATTCACTAATGACAGCCTCTTAACAGTGCAGCTTACAAAACGGGAGGGGAGACAAGTAAATCAACTCAGAGTGGGTGGTATGACTTTACTTTGTGGGGACAGAGCCAAAGATGTAGTGAGGATGTGGGGAAGACACGAGGTGCAAGAGAAGCCTCCAAGAAAATGGACATGGACAGAGAGAGAGAGAGAGATTTGGGAGATCTAAAATAACAGTGACATTGTCTCTAGACAGCACTCATTATTTCTCTATTCAGTGAGCCCAGTGCTGAGGGGACATGGCTGAAATACAACTTCAGAATACATTTGACAGCAGGAGCAGAGATGAGGCGGTGGATTTACAGTGCCATACAGTATCAGCATAATATTCAACTCCTGTCATCACAAATCACAGCGCACAGCACACCAGATAAAACCTACAACTTATTTGCAGAGAAGAGATATTTTCTGTTGGTTTAAAAGGAGAGGTAGGAAAGATAAAGCCCATTTGATTTTGTGCTACAAACATCACGCCAGAGTATGCAATCTCATGCCAAATGATATGTGGGCCATCATGGCACAGACACCTCTCTGAATTTGAACTTACTTCAACAACAATTTGACCCGAGAGTTATCTAGATGAACTGCTAACTCAGACAGTGGGCATAAAAAAATAGAAAAAATTATATCAAAAGATTTTTAAAGAAAGAAAAGAAAGTCTTGTTTAAAGATAGCATCTAAAATTTTTATTTTCTCCACAGTCAGCATGGTCAGTCATCTGCAGCTCTGCACTGCAACAGCTACAATGCTTTAAAATAGTCAAGAGATGCTCTGCTCCACATACAGGTGACCTTACACGGGTTATGTGACATGGATCATATAAATTAAAAAAACAACAACATATGACTAACAAAATGAAAAATAGCTTTAGGACTAATTCCTATAACAGGCTCATGCTTCTGGATTAGTAACCAACAACTGTAGTAGTAGTGTAACTCTATACAGTGGCACAGTTTAACTCCAACCATGAGCTACATCTTACCTGAAAACCAAGCAGTTTTTTTGGACAAAATGTAAAGAAATGTGGCTTTTAATTTTTAAGGTCACCTCCACTCTCCCTGTCTCCTGGATGGCTGGAGAGGCATTGAAGCGGTCTTGTCTTCAGAAGTGCTTACATGGATCATTGCAGTACAAGTGTTTTACCAGTTGGTGGTTGCAGGAGTACTTTTCTATGCTGTGGTGTGCTGGGGGAGCAGCACAGCAAAGAAGGACTCATCCAGGCTGGAAAAACTAATCAGGAAGGCTGGCTCTGTGGTCGGCATGAAGCTGGACACTCTGGTGACAGTGGCAGAGAAAAGGACACTAAAGAAACTGCTGGACATTATGGACGATGCTGGGCATCCTCTGCACACGGTCGTAAATAATCAGAGGAGCCTATTCAGCGACAGGTTGCTTCTCCGAAAGTCAAGAAGCAACAGACTTAAAAACTCCTTTGTCCCACACGACATCAAACTCCTCACCGGAGGGGAGAGGGAGGGGAAACAGGGGGACAAAGGAGGGCGGGAACAACTGAGCTGTAGTGCCTTTTTTCACTGTGCAATATTCGCAATATTTGTTCTTATATTCAACTGTGCAATAATCACTCGGCAATAGACTCACTCAAATGTGCAATCCACTGGTATTCCTATTTATCCATATTATATATTCTGTATTTATATGTGTGTATATGTGTATATATGGTATATTTATGCTTATATTCTTACTCTCATTCCCCTTTATTGTATCTGTAACATGCAACTTCTGTCGGTGTTGTGCTACTGGAAACTGAATTTCCCTGAGGAATCCACCCGAGGGATTAATAAAGTTTCATCTAATCTAATCTAATCTAATCTAATCTAAATACAACAAACATGCTTATTGAACAAATGACTGATATGAATATTTAGTTGGAGGACCTTATAGGTAGGCAAGCCTTAGATTTACTGATTTATAATTAAAGATGATGGTGATGCTCTTTGTGATTTTCATTTCTTGAGCCATGACTGTTCTCTGACTCTGCTTGCAGTTGCTTCTTTGTATTTTTCCAGGAATATATGTGTTTTCCTGTTTTGGCCTTACATATGTCAGTTACGTAATCCTGTTGTAGCAGCCTGAGAGACTGACTAGGCTGCAGATGAGGGCTGACCAAAATAGGACTCGATTACTGTAAACATTTTTCATCATTAGTTTGGTATTTTTTTCCCCAGTAATTATCAAGACTGTACCATTAGCCAGACCCAAAACAGATCATGGCATTTTCAATGCCAGGCTCCTTTTTTTCTACTTGTATGTGAAGGTATTATACCCTGGCCTTTTTTGTCTTTTACATTTGTTGTCTAACTTAAACTTGTATATTTAAGTTTGCAGTCTTGCAAATTGCAAACTATAAATGATAAAAAAAATCAAGAAAATGTATGCTTAAACCTAAAATAAACCAGGATGAAAAGTTTTGCAGGTACCTAGAACATCCACAACTTCTGTTTTCATATTGTTATCCATCACAAAAATAAATACCAATATATTCTGACCAGTCAGCATGAATATGATAACAGTGACAGCCAGCTGATCTCAGTGCTTTGCAGGAGAGCTGATCTAATTAGCACCATCAAATTACAGCTGATGTTTGTCAGGCTGCTGTAGAAACGTCTCTCATGCTCTTCCAGCTCTGTCAGTTTGTCAGGTCTAGATTATATTTTAAGATTGGTCAGATACTCGTTCTACACTTCTGGCGTAGACAGTAAGTTGAAAGAGAAAATTATAGTGGCGCACTTCTTGTCTGAAACACATTTTGGGCTGCAAGTAATTACTATTTTCATTATGGCTTAGTACAATGATTATGTTCTCAATTAGGTAATTGTTTGGTCTATTAAAGACGCCAAAAAAAAAATGCTCATTCCAGTTTCCAAGCGTTCAATGTGATGTCTTAACACATAGTGGTTGGATGCTTCAGTTTATAGATGATTCAAGCAAATATTCAAGAACCAAAATTGCTGCTGATTAATCAAATGAACTACTTCTTTCAGCTTCAGGGTCATGCACGAAAAGTAAATGCAAGCTTTTTCCCCCAATATAGCAGAGGGCCTCAAAAACAAAAATCCTTCTAAATTCAGTCATGCAGCAAAACATGTATGTTGTGCTCACTAATACACTGTCTTACTTCCAGTTATATGTTGTGCAAACCCAGAAAGCTATTGTCCTCTTAGATTCACTATTGTCTTGCTTCATCTTTGTGTCTTTCTTGTAAAGAAGTACTTTGATTACACTATTATTCCACTGATTTGGGATGAAAATGAATGTCACAGTCCGGACAGTAAATACCACTGAACTATTGAACGTGCCGCTCTGAATGAATAACAATGAAGTACGGGCATAAGATCAAGGAGAGTAGCACTCTGTGAAGACATGAATAAGTAAGTAAAACAAATCTGTATGCTCGAAATGAGTAGGCCGTATTAATCAACTAAATGACTGCGTATGAGTTGCCCTTTAAAATCACATCTGTCCCTGGGGAAGTGCTAGCTGTTAATATTTAATACATACATGTGTAGTGTCACAAATCAATCTGTCATACAAATTAGTTCAAATTAATTCAATTGGTGGTCAAAAAGCCATCTGATTAATACGAAGTGCTGACGAGTTTTTCTCGTTTTGTAACATAAAGCAGTTTTCCCACTTTTCTTTCCAAACTACAGCGTGATGATGATGAAGTATGGCATTTCTGTGCTACCTTAGATATAAACGAAAGGGCAAAGTCATTTTGTGGTTTGTTAAAGTTAACGTGGCACAGGCACTATTAGTGCCAATGGATTGTTTTGTTCCGGCTATACTTTGGTAAGCACCTGAATAGGCCGGGTGTTAAACAGATATTTCTAGCTGGCGTTTAGGTGGCAGCACATCATAAATATGTATGTACCTGAGGTGCTCATGGAAAGCAATAAGACATCATCATCACAGAGATCACCCTGCTGTCACTCCCTTCTGCAGGGCCCATTAATAAACACTGACAATCGGAGCCCTTGACCTGCCCCTGCCACCGTGGAGGGTTGAGTGAGAGGAGCGGCCCTATTCCCCTGATGCCCCTAAACACTCCTTTTAGGGGTTTGGCTCCAAGGTTCTTTACATTTAGATTAAATTTCTCTGCAACAATTTCTCTGATGCCCATTACCAATTTGCTACAGGAATATATTTTGATGATTATCATTACTTAATAGTTACTTGTGGCAGTCGTGCTGAACTAAAGCGATCGATCGATAGGGAGGTTTTCCTCATGACTTGACTTAGATTGACAGATTTCAGATAGAGGATTAATGTGCTAACACTGTTCCAGGAATAAATGAGAATGTAGAGACAATTACACACACAAAAGATAACATTTAAGCACTGTGTGCGATTTACAGATAGTGGAGAGACACATGGAACCCGTTCCATAAGTGTACTTTTTTAAAGTACACTTTAAAAAAATCCCTTCAGTACACAGAACTATTTCTGCCATCTGTGTCCACAATTACTGTAATAACATTAACTTCTCTTTGGCTGATTGTGGAGACCTGTCAATATATTGTTCATGCATCAAAGACAAAATCGACATGTCAATGCAAACCAGCAAATACACCACACCTCCATGTCAAATCAGCATCGGACTAATCGGAGTCTCTTTGTAACTTTTTTTCAGACAAAGAAACTTTATTTCAGACATCGTGTTCCATCTTCATATAAAAGAAAGAGAGTAAAAGCAGCACAAGGATAACACAAATTCCAAAAGCAAGACTAGTATCTGATTCAGAGCAAGTTCAGTTCAGGGCATCATGACCACATTTTCAGAATCCCAAAAGGTTGAATCTGTTCATCTGGATGTAACGTTTTCAGTGGGAGAAACGTTTCGTCACTCATCCAAGCGACTTCTTCAGTCCCAGCTGACTGCAGGTTTCCCCAAACTTATAAACAGTACATTACACAACAACTGAAACTAGCCCACTGAATGAACAATGGGCTGCGAGGTCAGTTCCTTGATCATTAATATGCAAATTATGATTTGAGCGTGCATCAATCAGTGGATGAGCAAATAAATTGATGCATAACATTTAGGAACATGAATAGTTAAAACATGTTTTCATGACATCCTTGTTTTTTTTTTTTTTCATTTTTACTGTATTATAAGTGCTGTATAAAGTCAAGTACAGTAGGCTCTAAAAAGAACTATTTCACCATCATCTGCACACATGCAGAATTTATGGGTTATAATTTTTTGTTTGTGCATACAGTTTACTACTCTGGTGCTGCACATCACCATCAACACAGAGATCACTCCTGGTGATGTGACTCGAATGTCTGACTTTAGGTTTAGAAGTTGATCGCTCTTACATCAAGTATTCTTCTTCTTCTTCCTGAATGCTTTAGAAAAAGCATCCATACACAAATTGAAAAGAACCGACTCTCCTTAACAGTGATGCTATTTTTGGATTAATTTACATTCTTTTCTCGGTCCTCTGTTCGTTGCCCTTTCTTGTTTGGCCCGTTGACCCTCTGCAGATTTTCACGTCTTCTTTTTCTTCACCTCATTGCTTGCTGTTGGTTTTTCCATTTCCTCTGACGTGTTTGTTATGGTCACCTTCCTTTTCATGTTTAATACAAGCCGGGAAACTATGCTATGACTCATGAACACCACCCCCTGCTATGGAGTGCGTCATTGGTGTCTTTGCTTTTACATGTTTATGCTCAGTTGCTTGGGAACACACATATGATCGTATCTCTCAGCCAGCACATCCAGAAAGCGGTCGCAATCAGACCTTTCAGAAAAAGTGTAATACAAACTAAATATTGGATTTAAAAAGATTAGTTTTTGTATGTTTTGTTTTACATTTTAAACATATACATCAATTTAACATACAATTTATTTATTTATTTTACCACTGTAACTGTGGGTGACTTTATGATAGAGGCAGGAATAATGTTTGAATTCCACAGCAAAATTCAACACTGCATTTCCATTCACTCCAGGGCAGCAAGTGTCTATCCAGGTTTAAGCAAGTAGCCTTTATGACGAGACAGGCAAGATTTTGCCTCTAGGTAGCAAACGCATTGGTGAATGAACAGGAGGGCTGTCACACCTAGCTGTTCTCCTCGGCCTGTCTAAGAGGATTAACCTTTGTTTATCCTTACCTCCACTCGTAGGGCTTCCACAGCAAGCCAAGTGCCCCTGGGAGCACTGTAAGCATCATCACCATCTTCCTCATACCTCCACCTACTTCTCACCATCTCTACAAGATGTTTCGTAGATTAAAATTACTGCAAGTGGATTAAAGCTGGATTTTAAGTTGTCTAAACATAACATAAGTAGTTGACATACACTACATAGACAAAGGTATTGAGCCTCACTTTTTAATCTGTGAATTCAGGGGCTTTCGGTCTCATTGCCACAGGGATACAAAACCAAACACCTACTAATGCAGTCTGCCTTTACATATATTTGTGAAAGAATGGATCGTTCTAAAAAGCTCACTGAATTTGAGTGAGGTACTGTAACAGGATGCCGCCGATGCAACAAGTCAGTTCATGGAATTTCTTCCTTGCGAGGTATATCATGATCAGCGGGTGGTATTAGCTCAGTATCAGCCAGTAAGTGTCAGACCATGTAAAGTTACAGAGCAGGGTCATCGAGTGGTGAGGTGCATAGTGTACAAAAGTAATGAAAGCTTCAAATCTCCTCTGACATTAACATCAAGACAAAAGCTCTGTGCTGGGAGCTTCATGCCATCGTTTTCCACGGCCGAGCAGCTCCTGTTCTGTATTTTTTACTTAGTTTTATTTATTTTGCTGTATTTGAACAAATAGTTGATTCCGTTTGAAACTGTGCCCACAGATAGTTTATGGTTTAAGATTAAAATCAAGATAAAAAGAAAATAAAGATTTTTTAAAAAGAGTCCCAAGTAAGGATTTTCCCACTCCTCATTAGGAGCCAGTTAATTCCCTTTAAGGGGTGTCACGAGAGACTTGTCACATTTAAACCTCTAACGTTTAGTGTGGGATTCTCTTTGGCACTGAAATATGTGAAATATATGCAAAAAATCTAAAGAACTCTTTAAGGCCCTCAAAATACCTAAGGGATTTTAAAACACCTCCATATTACTTTAAATCAACAAGTGCTAATAACGGTCCAGCTCCAAAGTAGGCCACAACAATCCCAGAATATCAAACCAGTAACTGCTGATATCTCTTCAAGCTGTTGCTGTCAAAGCGCATGAATCTACAGTCAGAAAAAAGACTGAAGAAACTTGATCTGCATGTGAAATGCAAGAGCAAAAAGTGCTAGCTAGCCTAAAAGAATATTAGAGAAAAACTCCAGTTTGCCAGTGAAAATACAGGAAAAAAATACAGGAAAAAAAAAATGCAGGAAATACAGGGGGAAAAAAAGAAAAGACTTTTGTCTTTTCTTTTTTTTTCTCTTCAAGTCTGTCAATGTACTTGTTTGCAAGTCTACAATAAACTTCCTTTAGATTCCCTCAGCTTGCCTTTTTTCTAGCTGTATGACTGTACAGAACAAGATTTAGTGCATACAATCAAAGCAATTTTATATTTTAAGTTGTAAAACTTTGAACAGATATCAGTGGTTAAGTGAATGGACCAGAGCTTTTGTTTAAGATGACTATTTCCACTTCAAACAGATGGAACCACAAAGAAAGATAAACACAGAGAGAGATCTCCAACATGATAAAAAAAAAATACTATGAAAAGTAAACACCAAACATTTACCATGAGGTGCAAAACCTCTGCAAGGAGGAGCTTTGTGTGTAACTGTATGCACCTTTGTTTTGATCATTTTTAGAGAGATGGTGGATTCTTCATATGTTTGAGACAGACATCCATTGTCTAATAATATAGCCATGCATTTTATCCATAACTAGCCACACTCACATCCATAACCAAGCTGGAGTCAGCAATCACACTAATATGCAGGTCTCCTGGAGGACACCCGAACAGGCACAGGAAGAATGTGGAAAACCCACAGAATCTCCAGATTCCAACCGAGACGAGGCGCCAGTGCTAACCTTTGCACCATCATTCCACCCAATTACATAGGCATGACTAGTTTTAACAACAATATCAGATTAAGTATTTTAATAATGTTATAAATCCTATGAAGATAAAGCCGTAATAAATATTTCCTACAGGAAGACCCATGGTACAAAGTCTTAGTGCTGCAGCTGTAAATTACTACATAATTAATGCCACCATATAATGCTCACTTAATTTTTAAGTGTACTGCAACCCAGATAAAGACCTGAAGTAAAGTTGTTGGTGGGCAAGTGTGTTGATTTAAACAAAAAAAGAAAGAAAAACATGGATAAATTGACTTTTTTAACGTTGCTTTGAAATGACAGATTCAAAAGAACAGGTTTTGTGTAACACCTACAATTTCACGCATTTTACTATGAAAATATGCCAACCACTACAAGTTATCTTTTATGAGAGCTACTACATCTACTACATCCATGCTTTACGAGTCTGACTAAGATATCTGTGAGGAATTCTTTTTAATAAATTAACTAGCAATGGACTTGAGACGACAATTCCACGGAGGTACCACTTGTCTTTTAGCTTCAGTTCGCTCTCGTTCCTATTAAGCTGTGATTTATAGGTTCATAAGCATAATTGCTGAAGGGCAGCTGCTCCACTGCATGATTCAACTGAGTTTTCAGGGTGTCAACTGCATCACCTGCTGTTCTGCTTGGAACTAGACATCACAGGTAGGAGGCTTCTGATGAATAACATAATGCACAGCCTGGCTGCAGTCGAGAAAAAACACAGCACGAAATGACTCGAACTGAAGAGGAAAAAAGAAAATCACCAGAGCGGCTGCTTTCATTTCATGCAAGTCATCAAATATGAAGACTGGACCCCCTGCTTAAGCTTTGTGACTTAAAGAAGTAATTAATGAAATTGCTGGATGCGTTCTAATAGTAGGAGCAGAATACAGGAGATGACAGCCTGCTGCGCGTTGTCCTATTAATACAGGTGCACATTTAGAAACATCAAATAGGACCTTTGTGTTAAGGTTTGCATTACCTTGCAATTGCTGGCAGCTCAACGGCCTTAAAATGTTTGCCTCGTTTTGCATTTCAAATGCAATCATGGATAATTCTGTCGCAATTTATTTGAGTGACAGCATGACGGTGGAGTAATGACTGTGAAAGAGCAGTTCATCACGTCGTATCTTCATATTCCAAATTACAGACATAATCCAGAAATCCAGAGTGTGGCGGTCCAAATTTTGGATCTTCTTTTTAATTTATTCACTGTTTTGATAAGAAATCTTTTGAATATTCCAACAATTTAAGGGTGTACTTGCAGCCAAACTAACAATTGCAAACTAAATCTTCAGCCTGTGAACTTGATTCTTTCAGCTCTTTTTGACCAAAATGATAAAGCATAAAAAATAAATAAATAAATAAATAAATAAATGAAAGGAGTTTTTTATTTCTTGGGCCAAAAATAAATGGAAGAAATTCAGAATTACGAGATGGTTAGGTATTTCTATACATATAACTTCTTGAACATATTGGCATAGAGTTACTTTTAAATGACCTTCACGTGAGAGCTGTAAACTTGTGTGCTCGCTGCCTTTTTTCTTGCATTACATCAATTATAGCACGCAAAACAAGAAAAGGTCATTTTCTGTCTTGCTTTTTCAGTACACACGAGGACTGCTAAGAAAAGCTTTGCAATATCAGTAAGTAGTACCCACAGTGTAGGTTTTAAAAAATGTATCTTAATGCAGAATTTAATTTAATTTGGTAAAAAAGACAATAACCATGACTACTCTAATGCCACAATCATTCAGAACATCTCCAGGCACCAAAATGATTACCTTATTTCAGCTTATAGTAGTTGAAGTGATGTCTACTTAAAAGTTAATTAATTAGACAGATACTGCTATTGTTTCAATGGAGAGTCAATTGTGATAATATTGGTATACTATATATATACACCTACAAAGGTCAACTGCCTATCACAGAGCTAATACAGAGAGACAGACAAGTCTTTCATGACTGTAGGAGGAAGCGAGAATGCATGGAGAGAACCTGTGAAGACACGAGGAGACAACACAGGGGCCCCAGCCAGCCAGCAGATTCAAACATAGGACTCATGACAGTGCTGGAGCTTAAATGAAAACTGTGAATTCATCTAAATTCTTCATGTGTACTCACCAGCCACTTCATTAGGCTTACCTGTTTGACTTCTCATTAACTTAGATATCTAATCAGCCAATCAAATGGCAGCAGCTCAATGCAATTAGGCATGCAGACGTGGTCAAGATGACCTGCTGGCTTTCAAACTGAGCATCAAAAAGGGGAAGAAAGGTCATTTATGTGACTCTGAACCTGGCATGATTGTTGGTGTCAGACAAACTCATTCGAATGTTCCAGAATCTGTTGATCTGCTGGGATTTTCCCACACAACCATTTCTAGGGTTCACAGAAAATGGTCAGTAACAGAGAAAATATGTAGTGAGAGTCAGTTCTCTGGGTGAAAAAACCTCGCTGATGTCAGAGGTCACAGGAGAATAAACTTACTGTTTTAACCTGTTAGGAAGGCAACAATATAGATAACCACTTCAACAATCCATGTAATTGGAGAATAACATCATGGATGTGCATCAGCTGTATATGCACCAAAATCTCTGAGGAATGTTTAGAGCACATTGTTGATTCTACGACACTTCTAAAGACAAAAGCCGTCCAACCCAATAATAACAGAGTGTACCTGGTGTACCTAATGAAGTGGCCAGTGACTGTATAAACTTCTGAGAGTACTAAAACTCCAAGTCAACTCCACTTACTCCAGCACAAAGAGCATATGAATGCTTATGTAGTTATATAATATAAATAACAGCTTTAGATTTGCTGACAGAGATAACAAAGGCATGTTAATATCTTGCACACAGTTCTGGATCCATTATGACAGAAGTTATTTATCACTGGCAAAAGGATAGCAGTACTGCAGCACGTCTTGGAAAAATAACAATTATAATAGTTTATTCAGTGAAGTGAAAACAATAACGACTGCACAGACACAAGAAGAGAAACGGGGTACTGTGAAATGTGTACATTTACCAGCAACAGCACTGCGCGATTTTCCCTTTCAGTAAATAATTTTGATTTCTGAAGTTCACAATTTATTATTTAATGACAGCAGTCTATTGGCATCGGTGATTGTTACTAGGTCTGTGTTATTTTTGCAATCCAAAATAAGAAAAGGGGAAAAAAAACCCTCAGAATTGCACAGAGCATCTTCAATTTAACACATCTCATCTATTGATTAGTGGACATCAGAGCCTTGTGTTTAAACAATAATTGATTTGTTTCCACACTGTGTGTCTGGAATCATTGATTTGAACACTTCGGCAGCTGCTATTGTACTGCACTAATCGGTTTGCAGTGTGGGGGTGTCAAAATGTTATTATGAATGAAAAATCAAAGGAGGATAAGCTGCACGACGCTTTCTGTGTGATAGCCACTATTTTAACGATGCCATTTTACGACGGGAGATCTGAAATGATGGATCCGATACTCAGACTTTAGTAGGTGGTGGTAGTGGTGGAGGCCAAGTTATTGCTTTTTTCCTTCATGTCAAATGAGAATTGCCATACTCAATATTATATTGTGATTTTTCAAATGGAAAGCTTTTGCTGTGTGCTGTCCAGTTTTGTCTAGATCGCTGCACTGACTGTATTCTGACTGGATGACATTTTTCCATTTCCTTTTAAATATGTAGTAACTCAGATCTTTTATCTAGAGGTAACAGACCTATTGCTGATATTGTTAGGTTGTAGAAACAGGTAGTCAACAATGAGTTTTAAGGGGTTCGGAATCTGCTTCCTCTGGTTAAACATGGTGCCATAAATACAATAGTTCTCATTCACAAACAGTGATGCAACACATCTGTATGTAAACTCAGGTTACCTTTCTTGATAAGCATCCTCTGCCTGACATGGCACTGCAAGGTTTAAGGAATAAATAGTTTTAGCAAAATTCCAGACAATTAAAAGAACAATATTGATCACAGATCAGTTTTCAATGCTTAGCATAAAAAAGACAGACATACAGGAGTTTCTTATTGAATCATTCATTAGGTTACTTCCATCCTTGCTAGATGATATCACTTACAGTCTAATTTCAATCATATGGATGCTGGATGTTATGGATTTTTTTGTCAGCAAAAGTAGTGAATCTCATCTCGGTCTGATAGATTAGGTGCTGCTCATCCTCCGGTTGATTCCTTTGCTGGTCTGTTACAGTTTCTGCAAATATGTGTCTTTTCTAGCCTCCTCTTTAGACACCGTTGTTTTTGTTTCATCCTGTAAATGGAGGCAGATTGAAAGATCGAGCATGAGTGCAGCTGTGTGTAATATTTCTCTGAATATACTAGTGAATAATGACAGTGAACAAAAACAGTAAAGAGAGAAAGCAGCTGTCATACAATCAAAAATGTTTAATTCTTGCTTGCATATGCAGTTTGCATTCACCTTAGTGAACATTCAAGAATTACTTGAAAGTTCTTTAAATAAATCTTAACCACATAACTCCGTTTGGACGTCATCAGAGTAACTAAGTTGTGTATGTGGTGATGGAAGAGAACTGTAGCAGCTGTGAAGACCAATAACAGTTCACAGTGTTAATGTGCACAACTTAAACGTGCAAGCTGGCATTCAGTAAATTAAACATTTTGAGTCATAACTGAAATAATCTCATTAATCTTGAAAATAAATTGATCTTGTAATCGATTTTCAGTGTTGTAATTCTTTCCGTCCCCCTTTTTTTTTCATTTTGAAATGTCACACAACAGGCTGTTATTACAGCTCCACTAAATTACACTCGGCACAGACACTTCAGTCACTGTTGTAATATTTAGACACACAAGAGTGCCTAAGGTTGTATTTTGCACTACAGACAAAGCCGCCCGATGAGTGCTAAAAGTGCTTCATTCATTCATCACATGGACTTTTTGGTAGCACGATGCTGCACAGTGATATATAAAAATACTGTGCAGCATCTGTCTGTGACTACTGTGATTGGATGGTTTGATGCTTAATTAGAAACAGTTTAAAGTGACACTCAACCACCGAATTTGTCTTTTATTTGACTTAAAGAAACCCATGAAAGGCAAAGCTCTTTGACATGTAGCAGCAAATCTTCCATAAAATTCAGTTTGATCAGATCAAGTTCATTTCTGTGATTTTCAGGAAAGAAATCCTCTCAAACCCAAACACTTGTACTCAAAAGATGGCCATATTTTACATAAAATATGCATTTGAGTCTACTTGCATGTCCGTGTTTTGACAACAAAGCTCTTCATCCTCTCCAAGCTTACTTACTGGCATGCAATTTAAAGAAGGATAGTTTAAGCATTCTTCGTCTGCCCCCAAAATATATACAAACATTGTCTTATTACCATCAAATTGTCATCTTATTCTTGGAGTAAAAGGGGAGTGCCTGATAACTAAAGAAGGAACAACTTAAGAAAAAAACCCATCTAGTAAATTATATTTTATCCTACTTCTTTAATAAAATGCATGTTGTGGAGAAATTACACCATGTACCACTGATTCCATCGGTATGAACTTGGCACTTCTGCCGGTTTACAGTTGTAAATAATGGAGTTAGGATGTCCCTGTATTATTATCCCTGTTGTCAGCTGCAATCCTGCCATATATGATGCAACAGACATAAAGCACAAGAAAGGATGAATCATAGCAACACCATGCAATTTGTGTTTGTCACTTGTGTTTTAATGACTGACAACAGTCTGGATTTTAAAGGTTATCTGCTGAGTTTGACATCCAGCCTATGTATATATGCTTTCCTAAGTAAGAATGCCCTGTTATGCATCAAATGTTTAAAATTCCAATCTTACTCTTGCAGACGTCCATAAAATGAAGGGACATCAAATACTTGAAAGTAAGTGTACCATTTAATTTGAAGCTCATGCTTTTGATGACCAGTTCCTAAATTTCAAGAGTGCTTTCTGTGACACTGTGAAGAAACTCAACATTAAGAGTCTTCCTCTGTCACAATTTAAAGCACGCTGGAATAGCTTTCCTCTCTGCTCTTGCCAGTGCTCTGTTCTTTAGTTTAAATTGGAACATTTTCCACAGAGATCTGGCCTTTGTGGAGCTGAGCCCTGAAAACATTAGCTGATTATCAAACAGGATTGCGGTGCAAAAATGAACTAACTTCTGAGGTTAACCTCGTGAAGTCCTGCACATCTTAAATGTAAACCCATCAGTCAAGACTTAGAGTAATGTGACAAATTAAAGGAAAACCCCGAACCTTTGACACTAGTGAGGTGGATCCTTTGGCTCTGCTACACTGTGGAGGTCATTTTTACTGGCATGGTTTAGGCCCCCTAGCCCCCTTTAAGGAAGGGTCACTGGAAATCAATACAAAGTCGCTCTGAGTGATCACCTTTATCCCATCGTAAAACCTTTCTATCTTGACAGGACTGTTCTCTTCTATGATGACAATGCCCCCATCCACTGTGCACGAGAGGGGCAGGGGATGGCTTGATGAAAATGAACCTGAATTATATCCAGTCAACATATCTCAACCCAAACAAATGGTCACCATCATCAAAACACCATGTGATTAACATATTCATAGCTAGTTTTAATATGCAGGCCAATCACAAAAATACACCACTAGGGGTGTAAAGCTTTACAAGTGATCTACTAACAAATGCTAAATTATACAATAAGATGCAGCCGGTTTTCTTAAATAATGACGATAGCAATCTACCAAGACCAACACAGCTTAGTGCCAAAGAAAATGTGACATATAACTAGCAAAAATATGTTTCTACACAACAACAAGATGCTACAAGAAGATAAATGAGAGATGACTGACCTGTATGGTGCACAAAAGTAGGGTTAGATGTTATCTACCATCAGATCCTGTCCCAGTCACGCGCTCTTTTTGGTAACTGTGCATTCATAGATTCATGTGTTGGTCTTATTTATTTTTCTGCATGTTATATGAGGCTGCAGTCAATATTACAAAATGCAAGATTCAGAAAGTCTAATTGGCTTCAGATCCATCCTATTTATAGCTGCATTTATACAGGTATTGGTCTGTTAGTCCAAATGTATTTGGAAAAAAATACATTTAGAGCAAAAGTCCAAGGGAAAACCATTACAGACACTCACACAGAAGATAGAGACTGGTTAGTGACCCACTGGCATCCACAGGTCTCTAGAGGACAATGTGTATTCCCCATTTAGTTGGCGAGTTGTTTCTGGAGGTTGCTGTCAGACGAATGGTCAGAAAAATGTATGCACTGCAGTGCAGCACCTAAAAATCTCCTTGCAATTCCTTGCCCAGTGCTCGACAAGAGGTGGTGAACTTGAAAACATGTGATGCAAACCATGAACTGAGACCATTCGTCTGAAAGGTAAAAGTTGCTCCTTTTGAAACATGTTGATTTGCAGCCATTTATGTCACATTTTCAAGTTTCACTACTGCTCAGCGAGTACTCTGCTACTGCAGACAGGATTTCTACAGGGCACAGATAACTTAGTGCATTCATAATTATAAGACAATTAATAATGGGCACAGAGCAATTTTCATATCACAACGAATTTCCATGATAACTGATGATGTAAGAAATGTTTGCGGCACAAGTGTTTGCCCTGACTACATTTCAAATGAGACTTTGAACGTCAGGAAGAAAATTCATTATGTTTTAAGTGAATGACACATTGTTTTGCCAAATTTGTGTCATTAATGACAGGACTGCTGATTAGCAATTACTGCAATGACAGCATTTACACAGTCTTCCATCACTGCTGCTCAGGGTAACGTGGTGAGACTTTGTGAATGTAAAATGTAGCTCCTCTTAGCCTCTGTGAGGAGAAATAAATATACATGCTTATATGGTCTCTTCCAGTTATCTCGTTTTATCTTAAATGCAGCATTTTTGACGTATTAAAGCCAATAATTCAGTTTTCCTTTTTTTAAAAGTTTGGATACTCAAGAGCACACATGTCTACGTTATCCAAGCAAAGTATCTAAAAGAGAGATAACCCCAATCTTGATGTTGGGTTTGACTATTCAAAGGGTTTTATGAAAGTGGGTTACAGGGATGGTTGGTATAGCCTTAAAAAGAACGTGGTGTGTTTAGGGTTGGTTTTTCTTTTACCCAAAGAAGTCTTTATAGCCATCTCATGCAGTTTCTGCTGTTTGCATTTGTTTGCAACTGTGGAAAAAGCCAAATTAACAGATGAAAAAGACTATTTCATCATACAGCACTGCGGACAGCAGCTCTAAAATGACTTAACTGCTTTGCATGATGTTAATAAAATGTGACTGTCCCTGAGCTGTATTTTCACAAATCACACACACAGCTATTCCGAATTTGAGAGCACACTATATATTTTTCTTTGGGATGCTCCCAGTGGCATGTTTCCATCGCCTTGGCTGTGATTGCTGCATTCCCCTGGCAGCTGGGGATTGTAATGTGCTTACTTTTTGAGGACCAGAGAGTGTACAAACAGTCAACTGCAACCTGCTCTTAGAAGGGGAAGTCACTAATTTGCAATGAGCCAAAAAGGATGTGCATCTTGTGTTGACAAAACGCATCTGCACTGCAGAAAGCATTTGTAATACCATAATTCAGGCAAGCTGTCAGGTCAACAACTGAGCAAAGAGCACAAACAGTATGCAGCAAATTTCTGGCAAAAAATGTTTATACAAATATGAGTCTAATTCAGACTTGCATAGATAATTTTCACTTGTGTTGTATTTTAAGTGTTCTCTATTTTGAAGCTTGTCAGTTTTTCCTGTGGTAAAAGCCTATTTTGTGCATTTTAATGCAGCCTCGATGCAGCAACAGTGCACTCAAATATTTGAGCTGATAGGAGAAAAAAAACAAAACATGTTTGGCCTTCTTTCTGTCATGCAATTCCACTTATTCTAGACCTTGAAAAAACATTTCAACACAAACACAGTTATTAGTGTTTTTCAAGACGGGCATTATAATAGTTTGAAAATCATCTTCAATGACACATAGCAAAGCAATGCAAAGATTCCAAACATTGAGTAAAATTAATAAAAATACACGCTTAGACAAAGAAACGGGTTAGACAGACACACAATGTCGAAATAGCTGTGAGCACATCAAAACAATGAAAAAAAATCTTTTAAGCTTAATATAAACTTATATATCTCAGAAAACTACAAATGTTAAAGCTACCAGTTCAGTCAATTCTTAGGATTCAAAGCCTCGTGTCTGAAGTTTGCTCTGATACACCTGTAATCATCCACCGTCATTATCAGCTTAAATCAGGGTACTTTAAAGAAAAGAAAGCTTTAGTGCTTTTAACAACTGGTTGATCACAGAGTGATAAGCTATCAGAGATAAAAACCTTTCTCAGCACTTTACCTCATGCCTAGGTGTTGCTTCTAATATTTTGTGATTTTATTTCATTTTCAATTTCTAGACCTGAGGTTCTCAAAGTGTGTCCTGTGGTCCAACGGCAGGCTTTGGTAACTTCAGCACAACAAGAAAACAATCCTCAGACTTACGTAAAGTGATTGGAATTTTGACAACTCCTGTTCTGGACAATCCAAATAATTAGACAGCAACAGGTCATTTATTATTGATGAATTTATGGGTTATCTTTACATTAATCAATATACAAAGTGTCACTGTTTTGTCACTTTAAATTGCTCTTTGTGTTAATATTAGAAACCCCCAAATCACAGAGGTAATCAGTTCATATTAAAGTGAACAAAGATTCAAATCACTGTGGGTGAATTAGTATTGATCTGTAAAAGTAATTTCAGCATGAACAAACAGATAAGAATCCCTCCAATACCTGATCCTAAACATGCATTTAAAAGACAAAGTGCACTGCTGAGGTAATCTCAGTAAAAACAGGAAAACAACCAAATATAGCAAAAGCGAAGCCACCCTAATCTCTGAAAGCACATTCAGGTTGTTCATTGTTAGGGAGCTAACTCTCGTTGGAAATGTACAACACAGCAGTGAAGTTTTTTAAACTACCGTTTATTACAGAAGATTCAAAGGCTCAAAAATAAAGAGAATTTCTGAACACAAAGGTGATCCAAAGTGGATAAAAGGCCACCTGCACCATTAACATGAACAAGTAGGAAGGATGGCCACAGGCTAGCCTGCCAGCACCACTTGAGTTTGGTGAAACGGTGGAAAAAAGCTGGTGCAGTTTTAATACTTTTTATTGATTCGCTTATCTTTAATTACACTTAATAACATGAATTTGGGAAAATTGTTGTTGGCTCAGGTGTAGGATTTAATTACTGCTCAGTCAGTCAAATCTGGGTAAATCCAGGTTCATTGCATCAATATTCATTCACACACAACACTGCTGCTATTATATTACTGACAGAACTCAATCTTTGACACAATCGTGGACTCCAATTAAAATAAATAAAATATATAAAGATGACTAAACCTAGTAAAATGCTAATTTTACATTAATGCAAAATGACAACAGTTCATTGTCCAAATCTTTGTCGATTAGATTGTAATTTCCCAATATTACATGCCACCACATAAGTTGCCCTTTGAAGGCTGTAGTCGTTTTTTCATGTATTGTATATATGAGATCAGGTTGGTTAAGGGTTTGGTTTGTTGGTGCTCCATGTGTTATCTGTTTGGGGTAATTCAGCGCATTATAACCACTCCCTGAAAGTTTAATGCTGCCAAAGTCACTTAGAAATGGATTTGGATATAATACTTTGGTTTAGGTGCCAATATATTTCCCTTTTTTTGTTCCGTGTGATTTTCTACAATCTGAATTAATTAAAAAATGTTAGACAGTTGAAAGCCTTGTTGTATTGAATCAAGGTCTACAGAGGGATTTCAAACTGAGGTTCTATTAATTTAATTGACAGGGACAATTATTTTTACAATTATTTTGCTAAAAGCCAATGCAAACTCTATCTGCTTTTAATGAAATTACTTCACATATTTCTTTTCTGGATTAAGCAGAGAATGAGTCATAGTTTCAAACATCTAACAGCACAGGATGTGCTTGATCTGTTTGGGGGGGTTATGTGCACAGGATTAAAGTCATTGGCCAGTGGAAGCAGTATTAAAAATCACAAGGACTTAGCTACTGAAAAAAATTCCCAAATGGACAAATCTTAAATGCAGATACAGGTGTTAAAATTTACACTTGCTTTCATCCGAGCAGACTACAGGTCAGAGAGAAATCTTAAGTAAGCAAGGAGGGGAACCAGTCCGAGCTGTAATGAGTGAGCATATGTCTGTACATGCATCGCTGGTCATGATGCGATCAGTGAAATTAAACTTGGAGTCAATAGACATGATCAAATTGTCTCTAATCTGACAGGCTCATTCATCACCCAGTGGCACATTCCCTCCCGTCAGTGCCAGCCTTTCAATCTGTTCTGCAGCACTGCACTGACTGAAATATGACACGTACGGGACGGTGTTTAGTGCAGGCATTGAGACTTTTTTGATCTAAATCACAACCAACTTTGTTTTGTTTTGTTTTAAAAAAAAAATCTCAGTATTTTAAGTATTATTTAGTTGTTAACTTGAATTTACAGAAGCCTTTTCCTGTGATCTGTCACGGTTATGTAGAAGCACTGACAGGGTGACAATAAAAAATTCATGAAGAATTCTATTTAATTGACTTTTATTGATTATTTTATCTCATTTACTTGTGCCAACAGCAAATAGGCCACTTAGGCAATCCTGTTTGCTGGGTCTGCCCCAACCTGTAACAATTACAAGAAGTAAAATATGTATTAGTGAGCTAAACGGTAAAAGAGCTATAAATTATTGAACTGCCCTAATGATAATTTCTTCCACTTACAGAGAATTAGATTGTCTGCCGTCATGCATTCGGTTTGTGCTTTGGAGATTAATTCCTAACCCAAACCAGGTGACGCAAAGCTCCAAATAAACAATAGTTATCAAATAATTTACTTACACCCCTTATATCCTAATTAGGGATGTTTACTTTGGCAATAATCATTTTCAATTTCACGCCATTTTAACTTGAAGTTAATTAAAACAAGGTTGTTCATTAGCATGGTTCCAGACCCTTCCCTAGCCACTGCACCTGCACCATAATGCAATGCAAATAGGTAGCAGGGGAAAACCTAAGTGCTTTCACATTTCCTTCAAGGAAATAATGAAATGGTCAGAACAGAAAAAGGAAAAAACAAACCATTAATTCCACAAATGCTCTCGCAGATGGAAAAACACTGGTTAATTTATGCTCTGTGTTAAGTGGCCATATTTATAAAGAAATAGCGCTCGGTAATGCGGCTCTAACACGAATTTTCTTTTCTCTGCTGTAGTAATAAAAAAATATGCTAATTTTTATGTTGCAACGCAGCACACTTCCAGCCCCTCAGTTCACCACTGCCCTGGCGTTACAACATCATCATGCAGATGACAGGCACAGGAACAATCGGCTGCTTATCAACATTTTAAATGAAATACTCTCCAGACAGTTGTGTTTGTTCCATGAAAAATAACCCAATTAAAAGAGGCTTGACAAATGACCTTTCTGAAGGTAAAAATAATGACTGGCCCGTAAATAATTCTACCGAGGTACAACACTAAGGTTCCATGACTTCAGGCACCACTCATATTAGTTCTGCTTTTAAATGACAAACCATGATACGGGGTATAGCTGCACAGTTTTCATTTCAAAATTTAATACTTTCCTGACTCACATCTCCACACTGTTCAACATCTGCGTACAAGAGACAACTTACTGTAGGTGATGTTTGGTGGAAATAAAACCAGAATAACACCTTTAAATTTAAATTTCACATTTTAAAATGCCTGCATGTTACATTCTAACTATTTCTGGAGGATTGAAGCTGTAAAATCAAAATAAAACAGGAAGCATGTTATATTTTGCTTCCTGTTGCTACCTTTTCTTCCATAACGTGGAAACCATGCCCCCACCCACACACACTCTCATGGAAGCTCTTCCAATCTCTTAAATCCACCTTGGAGGAGATAAGGAGAGTGCTTCTGGAGGACCTAAGAGTTAGGGAACATAGGTATATCCTAAGCTGAAATCTTTTATCGAGTGGCATGAACTGCGTATGCTGCACATCCACATGTAACACAGTTTATTCGCACTGTGCTTGCATGCGGGGTCATATATCGGGATAATTGGCAGCTTCAGCCCTTGCTTGTACCTCTTTCTCACATCTACACTGGTAGGCGCTAAAGCATGATTAAGAGATGCAAGTGAAGGAAGTGGAGAAGCAAGCTAGCACAAAAAAGCACCCTGTACATAAAAACACGAGACAGATATGGAAAACTGATGTTCTAGGCAGCTTTTGTCTAAATTATACAAAGCGACTGAACCTAAACTTTTATAGCACAACATTTTCTTCAAATTGCAGAAATTGTGAGCAATCCATGAAAAAGGAACATCTCTCCCTTAAGTGAAAGTTAACTAAATGATGCTACTATTTAGTCACTCTGGAGACATTTTGCTAAAAGCGTTGTGTGAGTATGTTGCCTTTGCAGGAGCTTGAAGAGCAATGTGGTGGATAATTGTGTCTGGCCTGGCAACAATCTTTATGCTTCTCACACATTTTTGTCCTTTACACCATAAATTCTAAGAAACGTACACATCTCCACACACAACTGCACAGTTGTAGCCCACTCTGTCATTTTCCAGTACAGACTTAAGAAATAACATAAATATTTTATCAGTGAATGAATGAGATGAATGTGATACTTCTGTGTATTACAGACAAATGTAATGGGATTACAGCAGTGTGTCACTTTGTTAGGTTTCCCCTATATTTCCTTTCAAGCTAATTTGGTCGCTGATGTCTGGATTTGGTCTTACTATTAGGAATCTGGGACAAAACTCAGCGAGCAAGGCAGACGCAAGTAGGAGGAGAGGGCGAAATGGTGAACAGGCAAAATGACAAAGGACAACTAGAGAAACAAAAAGCTAATTACACCAGAGCAATTGGGAACTGGTAGAAATAATAAGGGGCAGGAACAATTAGAAGATGGCAGGTAAGACACACAAGAAAAGTTCAAATAAAAATACCACAGGAAGTGATAACGAAGAGGGATAAGTGAACTGACACAGAGGAGATCTTTGTTATATAAATGAGACTTTCTCTTGTTACTTCTATTTCCATTACACAGACGTCATACTCACACATAACTACATGAAAGCGCGTCCTTCTTCTTACTGGTCAGTTGCACTAGAATAGGACATCAACCTCCTTGCAACTAGAAGAAAAAAGAAAACAAATTAGTGGTTGGCTGCGTATAGCATAGTTTTGGTTTTTTTTCACATTTGGCGACAAATTGTAAGTAGTTGGAGGGTCTAACTGGTCAGTCAGACACTGCAACATCCTCAATGTTCCAGTCACAAGATGATTGTGGAAGTCACCTGGTGGGAGACAACTTGTCTCCAAACAGTTGCAGTCTGACTCAGATTCACTGGCAAAGCTTTGCAGATAACAACACAGACAGACTTTGAACACCTTCTGATCAATCTTTGTTGATAAGTGCAACTCATTTGCAACAAATCTCTTTGCAAAAAGTCACTCAGCTGAACTGGTTGTCAACTAGTTTTATTCTGGTCCATTTAAAAAAGCAAGGTTACCAAGCACCTGTGTCATTTTGTAGTTTAATCGCTGTCCCTCAAAACATTTGTGCACAATGTGAATCTCACATTCATGTGAATGTGGATGTGATACTATGAATGTTCTGTGTATAGACAGATGTCTCATTTATCACATTTAATCACCATATTATCACAAACAGATTGTATGTACTTGCCACCTTGAGCCTATTCAATCTCAAACTGAAAGCAGACTAACTCAGTTGTATTACTGAATTATTACCACCGTGCCGCTCTGAAGGGAGCTGTTGACAGCGAGCGGTTGCAGACCGGGTCCCTGCAGCCTTTAATCTCTGTTTTCCAGAGTGTGACTGTTGCAGAAAATCCACCTTGATGAAGTCAAAGAGAGAGAAGGCTCCTGGACTAGCATAGCTTGAGAAAGCACAGGTGTATCCTACAGAGGTGTTTTATCAAGTGATGTGAACTATATATGCCACAGCCATGCATGTGAGACTGTTTATTTTCATAGTGCTTGCTCTTAAGGTTGCATATATTTCTCATAACTTGGCTGGTAGGTTCTCAAGTGTGACGAAGAGACACAAATGAAGGCAGCGACAAGTCAAGCCAGCATAATGAAAATTATCCATATGTGAAAAATGGGAAGTAGGGAAGACAAAGGGGAAAAGAGAGAAACAGAAGATAAAGAGTTATGGTTACAACAGTGACATTAATATGTTTTCATCACTGTCTTTTTTTCCTCTCTCTTTAAAATTGTATTTTTACACAAAAAGATTAACATATTGCAATGCTGACATCAGAATAAAACATCAAAGTTTTAGGGGGGGTTGTGCTCTCCGGGTGCTCGTTTTTGTCCAGACATGACCTTTTCCATATCGTGGAAGAAACCTAATGAAATGAGCTCCCCTCAGTTCTTTTAGCTAGGCTGCAGTGAAAGACAGCACAAAATCCAATATCTTCAAAAACAAATTAATATTTTATGTATAGTTTGTTAAGGTCTCTTAAAACCTGAGGTGTCTATACAGTGGGAAAAGATACCTGACTGGATTATGAAGTACAGTAAAGTATTCTGAAATACTTGTGCAAAATAGATTTGCCAGTAAGGTTTAAGGCCTTCATAAGTTGGTAACAGTGATGCAACAAAGGCTGTTTGTTTCTTCAACAACTTCATATCTTCGCATCATATCTGACTCGAGACGATCTATTGATTGATTTTATAACATCCCTATTCTCTAGTGTTAAAAAACCCCACTTCTACACAACAATGAGGATTTTTTTTAGTATTTACAGCTAAAAGAATTGACAGAGCCATAATGATGCCTTTTCAATTCAACATATCTAAGAGTTGAACATTAAAAGCTTTTTAAAGTAATTACCTTGTGGACGTGCCTTTTGTAAATTAACTATGCATGCATGCTACCTGAATAAAATTTAATCTTATCCCTGCAGTGGGGTTCAGGTTTCCATAGCAGGTTGGTTTACTGTAATCTGGTCCTATTTGAAAACAACATAATGAACTGTCACCCCTCCTACGTTTGTGATAAAGTGTGTTTTGGTGCAGCCGAGGAGAAGAAGTGAGGACACCAATGGACACTTCATTATTACTTTATTTCAGCTTGCACATGTTTTGTCATATACTAGCATTAATCTTCACTTTTAGAAATAGCACTGTGGCTGTAATACGGCCCATTTCATGGCTTGGTGTGTGTTTCTTTGGAGGGGCGGTAAACCGTCAACACTGAGTTGTGGTTTGTGCAACGTGCAACACTGCTGTCATCCTCACTGTGATATGTTTCTTTTCTATGTAGCAGCCACGCATGGCGTCAATGTCTTCATTAACGGAGCAAAGGAATCCTACTTCCCTTTGAGGCAAGTCTTGTTCACAGTGTGAAGAGTGGGGGTGGGGGACCTCTGGTGTTTCACAGCCCATGGCTTCACAGACCATGCTCCTTGATTGATGTTTTTATAAGTAAGACCTTGCACTGCTTTCCCCCTGGGCTGTGCCTATGCTTCCTGGCATCAATCACATATCATTTCCATTCTTGCGCCTTTGCCTGACAGAAATACTGTAAAGGTGATCTATGTGTGTGTGTGTTAAGTAATTATTAAGTGTCCACCTACATTAATAAATCATTCACATGATACCACCACCTTATTTCCAACCTCAATTCTATGCCCCATTCCCCACTTGCTTCTTTACATTTTCTCCGCTGCCCTCTGAAACAATATCAAAGCTGCAAAAGAGCTAGCTATAGTATGATCCATTTCTCTTTTTCTGGAGTACAGTTGGCTTCTAGGGGACTTCTAATTGCAGTGCAACTGCCTGAGTGAGGGAAAACGTGTCTATTGGACATGTTAGGAGGCCTTGGACTGCTTTGTTGTTAATGAGATGGCTACCATCAATCAAGAGCTGTGGGAGATGACTGTAAATAAGGCTTTAATCACGGGAGGTGCATGTTGACAGGCGGGTTCCTGGCCCACTTTACTTCCTCACATTTGAGTTGTGTAAACACATGTCAAAGTGACAGAGGTTAAGGTTTGGGGTGAATTTGGCTGTAATAATGTTCTCCTAACAATGACTGCAGAGAGATTATTTTAGCAAATTCTGTTGCTTGCTTCTTTTTGGAGCGCCAAAGCTGGAACTGCAGCTCAGTTGAGCTTTTGTTATTCTATGTGTGATATCTGCTGTCAAATTTGCATCAAAATGTAGATAAATGCACTGTTCACATGTATGCTAATCTATGTCAGCAGCTCTGTAAACATGTGTAATATAACAAGGTTCAAGGTTACTTTATTTTACACCCGTAGGTAAATTTGCTTTGCAGAAAATGACAGCATATAACACCCCAAAGTAACTCTCCTACTGGTCCACCTCATGTACTTTAAATTATAGAAAGAAACATTCTGGGTTTTGTTTGGTTTGGGTTTTTTAAGCTAACAAGTCTTGAATTTCTGATGGTAAATTATTTGATTGATTGATTGTTTGATTTATTTAATTTGTACAATCACCCCGGCTGATTCTTTGACGCATTTCGCTTTTTGCAAGATCAAAACACAGCTGTAGCCGAGAGAAAAGATGTCTCGCTCTGTCAGGGTTGTTGGGACTAGAAAAAGTCTCAGGCTACTTGAACTTTAGTGGAGGGTTTCGTAAGTAGCTACCGTCATTACTGTTCAATGCAATTAGAGGCTCCCTGTGCAAAGCCAAGCTATCATTAAAGAGAAAAGAGCAGAAACAGAAAGGATAGGATTTTTTTTTAACAATCCATTAACGTTTGCCTAAACACCAAGCATTAGAGTTATTTCAGGACGTCTAGTCAAATACAATGTATGTGGTTAAGCTATAGCTTTTTATTCAATTGTCTTATATAAATGTGCATTTGAAGACTACTCATAAACGTTGTCACTTCACTAAGTAGTGCTATTCCCAACAAAGAAACTGAGGGTTAGTACCATGACTACTGCTGAATTGGACATTTTAATCATATTTCTCATTTATTCACCTCACATATCTGATTTAAATACTCCACTATTGAAAATGATGATTAAAACAGTGAGTGTTATTAGATGAGAGGGGATTGCTTTAAACAATAGAGAGGAAATCTTATTACTCCAGATGGCCAGTCCATCCCTGCTGTCAGGTCTTCAATGACACTAATTGTTTTGTAACAATCGAGCATTCAAAGTTTGGGGATATTTTAGATTTGGAGTTTTCAAAGTTATGCTGAAACCAGGGGGAAAAATGTGTAACTAACAGACCTGTGCAACTTTGACAACAGCTATTTGTTCTCGACTGAAGACTGGGTCAGTGCATCTCCAAAAATGGCAGGGCTTGTGGGATGCTTCCAGTCAGCACTGGTGAGTCCTCCTTATCGTCATCCAGGGAGACATGTTGTAAGGTTTTATGCACTACTGAATTTAAAGGAACTGCTGCAAACATCTTGATGCCAAATCAATCAGGGCACCTTAAGAGGTGTTGTAGAGCCCATTCCTCAGTAATTTGGAGTTGTTTTGCCATCAAATATTAAGCAGGTGAGGTCATTATGTTTTGGCTCATCAGTGTATGATTTATAGCTGGAAACAGCCAATGTCCAACTCCATATTAAAGGCTTGTTCAATATCACTACTTGAGAATGTGTTGGGGGGTTTTTCTTATTTTAAAATTCTGCTACATGAAAGTTGCAAGTTTGTGTCCAGATATATTTATAAAAAGAGAGATTGTGACCCGAACTGACACTTTGTCTGCACCTCACACCAGGGGGGACCTTCGTTTTCCTGTAACCACATGCTTGTTAGCGATCTCTCTTACTGTCCAATAATGGCCTTTGAGACTTAGTTCAGATAGGTCACCCACAGCAATTTCTGTGTTGCAGAGCCCAAAAGCTTGCTGTAAAACAGTCGCCCATATGCTTACAGCACTCAGCAGTCCACTCATTTTTGTTATTCAAGCCGCTTGAGAGTTTCACTGAAGTTTACACATTGCTGCTAATTTACTAGAAATTTTAGAGACAAAACAAACTAATCTTGTTGAGGTAAGTACAGTCAAGTGTAGGAATGGGCTGTTAGGCAGGTGAGTGGACAAGAACACCATGAATACTTTTGTAATATACACTTAAATCTCTACTGCAGAGGATTCACATTTGCAGTTGTATAAAGAATCAGTGTGGAAACAAACTGATCCTGATGAAAATGATAATGACTTTGGGTTTTGGTTTTTTTTGGTTTTTTACAAATCAACGCCTTTGTAGCTAAAGTTTTTGTTGTACACATTTGTTGTACTGTTTAATCACAGAGTCTTTTACAACTAAAACATGAATACGACAACTTCCTTAAAAAAAAAAAAAACTCCATAAGTATCAGACTGAGAAACTGACTGTAGCATTAGTTTGACTTTTCAGACACTGCGATATTTTCCATTTTTTAAATTCAGTACTTGCTGAAAAAAGAAAAAAAAAAACTGTTCATCCATCTGGTTCGTCTGTTAAAATGAAGCGTGCATGACTCCCATGGGGGACAGAAGGCACAGAAGATGTCTGTTTACTTCTGTATTTATGACAATATGCACAGAAACACTGTACATTTCAAATTCTCAGCGATCAGCTGGCATCTTTTAAAAGAAGCAGTTAAACAGATCTGCACAGAGGCACCCCTGTAGATCACAAAATAAATTTAGAATGATAGTTATGTTGTTTAAGTCTTCAACTTTTCTTAGGTTTCAACTTACAAAGAAAGAGAGAAAAAAAAAGAAAAGCATGTTAGTATGAAAGCCACTACAGAGACCTGTCTCACCAGTGAGGAAGTGCCATCACTCATGATCTGATGCAGAAAACCATTTCGGGTCCATTATTTCTCTTCCTTACTACTAAGACTACAGTCTCCACCTTCACTCACCTGAGAAGGCCTGAGCGCCAAACCAAGGATATAAATCTACTTCTGAGCCATGGCAGACAAGGTGAGCGATGTGATACTAATAACACAAAGGGGCTGAGAGAAGAGGTAATGTTGGAAAGGTTGTTGGGCTTTAGTTGGGCTTCATCTGTCTTGTCTCCTCTTTTTGGAAGACATCAACCTAGCACAAAATTGCACTGTTCAGCACTGTTCTGGAAACTTCCACTGTTAACGGTGGGATGGATGGCACATTTTGCGGCATAAGAAATGAAATCGCTGAATCGTTAGGTCTGTCTTAAGCAAATATTAAACTTTGCTTTGATTTATTTTGCAGTTTTATTATTTCTGTGTATTTAAATCAGACAAATACAGCAGCTTCCCTTCTCAGGGTGCATGCTTTTGAAGTGAACAATTTTAAAAATATTTTCATGCTTTGATTTGATTTACCATCAATCCAGTTTTACAAAATAAACAGACACATGCATAAATTATATATATTTATGTGTTTATTTATTTAAAAATGTTATCTAGTTCAGCAGACACATGACTTATTAGCTAAATAATGTCAATGTTATTTTTTCTAAATGTCAGAAAATAATACACTATAACATTACAGTTGTCATTATAGGTAATTTCATATGATTTTTTTTTAAATTTACTATTTTGTTTCCTTTTGTCATTTTGTTTTCCCAATTTTTTTATTGTTGCATATGATTTCTCTTTTTTCTTCCTGTTATGCCTGTGAAGCACTTTGAACCACACTAACCTCTGTGAAAGGTCTTTGTGAAAGGTACAAACAAAGCTTGATTGACTGATTGACTTCAGAGCAAATTGCACAAATAATATGGCAGGCAAGGTGAGCGACAAGGTGAACTGTTTCATGCGCACCTGATAATGATGCCTAAACGTAAGGTGACAGCGGGATGCTTTTCTTCTAAAAGTTCACTGTCCTGTGACACTTGAAAGAACACAATCACGAGTCCCCTCTCTCCAATTACAAAACAAAATGCGCTCATCCATTTCAGTTGTTTTGGGAACTGCCTGTCCCCTCCCATGGCCCTGCTATTCCTGACAGCTGACAGATGTTTCATGGTTTCTTGTTTTAACTCACACTATATCACTTCTTGTAAAGTTCTACCAATGCACTTATAAATGGATGGCACTCTGGGGACCAACTCCCACATAGTGTGGGTAAGGAAATAAACCCTGAGCTGCTGGTGATTGTGCCACCAGCAATGTGTCTAATTCCGACGCTTATCAATGGGATTTAACTGAAAATATCACGATACAGGTGAAGAAGAATTTTCCATTTTACTTATTACTTTTTTTTTTTTTTTTTAAATCTAAACAACAATTGGTACTTTTCACAGCTCACTGAACTCTGCTTCCTTATCCTCCAGACTGGCCTCTGGTGGAGAAAGATGCACATTGCACTACAAGGGATCACCTCAATATTAGTATCAGTTTAATAAAAATAGGGGGTGGAGGCATTTCAGATGACATAGAAAATTCAGGAATTTTAAAAACACTGTTACACCTCAAGGATGAAAGAGCCGAGCCTTGTGAAGTTGTTGCTATGCAGGCAGCCCAACACTTATTAATGTCGCAGACCACTTTGGAATTTCTTCTTTAGCTCACACAAACTTTTAATCACATCTCTAATCAACACACAAGTATGATGTCTTCTGGTCGCATGCTTTAAATCTCAGAAATAGCTCCTATTTTCACTTGAGCGCTTTCTGCGAGTACTTATTTTTGTTATCCCAAACTGTTTCTTACTCTTCTGACGATTCAGTTGTTGGTGTTCATTCTCAATCTGTAGCTAATCTTTCAGCACCTGAGCTTCACCACTGAATTTCTCCACTACTAATGAGGTATTCTGTTAATTACAATTCCTACAATCTAGAGCAACAAAATAGTTCTGGATCAAAAACCGGTGGGATAAATGAACACCACATGATTTGAAAGAGATGGCTTCTTCAGGAACGTACTAATACTAATGAAATCTCAAGGCACACATGTACCACCTTAATATTCTAATCAGGGGGGGCATGGCCCACGCTTTACTATTGAAAATTCCTTTAACAAACAATTACAAGAAAAATTAATCACTTGGTTTGATGTTTTAGTTTTCATTTTGCACATGGGACTGAGACATTTCTGAATCTCTCCTCAGCTCAGCCTTACGCAGATCCTTTTTCTGCTGTTGGATTTTATAGACAAATGGAAGTCAGAAAATAGGAAACCTCTCCCTGAGTTCCATTTCATGCATTTAGCTGGTTAGTAGATGAGGCCAGGTGGGTTTTTTTAGCCACACAACAGCCTGTGTTTCAAGGTCATAGTTCAGGCTAAGCTCAGCATGACCCCCACTCATGTAAGTGCACTAGGTTTGCTTTATGAAGCGTGTTACTCAATGTGATGGCCACCCTTTGCGATAATGTTGTATACCATTTCTATATAGTAGCCCCTGCTGATGAAGTCTGGTTACCTCTAATTGGTTCCTGCTTGCTGCCCCTGCCTCTATGACCCTTTCATCTTCATTAACATGAAGATGATATCCTCTCTTTATAGACAGACAGTATTCCTCCATCACTCTACATCCTCCTCTGCTCACCCCATGCACTTCTGTCTGCAGAAAAAAAAAAAAAACAGAGAAGCATTGATTTTCTAAAGCTGCCATTTGATGCAGAATGATTTAACAGCCCCCACACCCCTCCCTTGGTATGAACTCTACGGTTGAGCCTGTCCAGAGCAGGGCAGGGCTGAATAACTCAGACTTGCTGATGGATTTGGATGAGACCTTGTCCGCCCTCCTGTCTCCATAGCAGCATAATGATGGCAGCAGCGCCAGTTATAGTGCACACGATGCAGACAGAGATCCATATAGATAAGAGGAACAAATCACAGCTAGTGTCTTTCAGTGTAAATTAATGTTCATCCCCTTGAATTACACAGCCAACCTGTGCCTTATCCGCAATTATCAACACTCCATGACCACACAAAGTCTAGTTCAACTAAAGCAAGAGAATACAACAGGCCTATCATCAAGTCAAGAGTGTAATCTGATACCATGGTACTAACGCATGTAGAATTTACCACCCCTGCAATCACAAAGTGGAGTTCAACTGTTTTGACAGAGCAGCAGAGATACATTAAAAAACTGCAGACTTATCTAATATATCTGGGTAGGTTTGTTGTTGCACACATAATGTAATAACAGTAATACCATATTAAAACTCAAGCTTCAAAAAGCTATAGCATGGCTCTAGACCAGCGGTCCCCAACCCCTGGGCCACAGCCCCGTACCAGTCCACGAGAGTTGAGGCTCGGGTGTGAAACTCAGGGTTTTTAGCGTTATTGTTTTTAATCGTTTTTATCATTAACTCTGTTTCCCTGGGTCTTTTCCCGTGTGTTATAAATAAATCTATTTTTTTGGTACCGGTACTGGTTTTATTTTGTTGTATTTATCCACGACACCTTTAAAAGGCAGGTCCGTGAAAATATTGTCAGGTATAAACCGGTCCGTGGCACAAAAAAGGTTGGGGACCGCTGCTCTAGACTGTGGCTATCATTTTGTGCGGAAATTTTAAACACCGGTTACAGCAGATGGTTGCCCCTCCCTGAGTTGGAGGTTTATTCCTGTTAAAAAGGAGTTTTTCCTTCCCACTGTTGCCAAGAGCTTGCTAATCACGGTTGCTGGGTTTTCTCTCTTCACTTTACATCATGAAGTGTGTTGAGGTGACTGTTCTTGTGATTTGGAGCTGTATAAATCCAGTCAAATTGAATTGAATTATTTCATGTGCAGCTACCCTCATTCTACAACTATGTGTAATATGTCAGTCATTGGACAGTGATGGACTAAAGAATCCATTTAGCTGTTATCATCTTTTAAAGAAGCTGTCTATAGGTGATTATTTTGAAAAGTGATTGATGGAGAGCTGACAAGAGGTCCCAGCTCAGACACAACTAATAATAGTGCAGGTGCATGCAGGAAATTGTCTAAAAGAAAAACTGCTTTCAGCCAAAATGGATAGCACAATACCCCAGTTGTGGTATAAAAGATGTTTTGCTGCACTGTTGGCAACTTGGCATGTCCACTGTAGGCAACTTGAAATATTTTACTCGTGTGTGTATGACACTGAGGAGTACAGAGCAGACGTGCACACACTGAAACAGAGGCCAGATGAAAGCAGCAAAACAGTCGAAGGGAATCTCACTCTGAGCTAAAATGATAAATTTGGAAGCGCACAATATCATACACACATTGGTTTTTGGCTTTGTTAGGGAAAGCTCTGGACTACATGCAACTTCACTATTGTCTCTTTATAAGTGAAGGGAGGGCCAGCACAAACATACGCAGCTGACTGGCAAAAACAATGAACAGTGTAGCACACACACAGGGAGACACTGTTACTCCACTGAATCCTGAAATGGCAGATAAAATGTTGGTGTTATAATAACATGCATATTAACATTCACGTTATCACTATTCCAGCCTTTGAAGTTTGACAACTATAAGAAGAAAAACCTTCAGGGTCAGATTAATGACCTGAAACAGCCTCCTGAATAGTTTCAGTGACTGAAAACACACACACTGATTGTTATGCTCGATTTTTCATTATTTTGTTAATTAAAAACATTTTATTTTAATGTTTGGATACAATATGACCTATTTCGTCAGCCCCTGCTTGTGGCAGAGATTAAGGTGTTCTCAGAGAGTTGAGACTTAAATGCACAACCATGGCGTGAAAATCGGCAGCACCAATACTACCAGTGAAACTCTTTGTCTGGTGGGCTGTTTTGGAGAAAGTGTCAAGGACAGAAATGCGAAAACAAACAATATTTATGCAGTGAAGTGTCATGCAGTATTTCAAAAGCAGAAAGGTCTGAAATATATCAATATCGTCTCTGGATGTCAAAGCTGTTTGGGCTTTATCCTCTTTGCTGCTCAACGCAGAGTTTAACATCAGCCAAAGGTGGATGTATGGTGATTTTCCAGTTTAAACACAAGGGAAGAGGAAGGAAGCCTTAGAAATAGGCTCTATTCTTTAGCAGTTTAACATTCTGGGCATGCAGCAGCAAAGAGATGAGAGAGAGAGGCTCAAAAGGTTTAGTTTGGGTTGCAGAATGAAACAGCATCAATGTGTGTATGTGTGTGTATATGTATATATATAGTAATAAAAATGTTGAGGTTGCTCTCTAATTATTAGAGAAAGGATGGTTCAGTAGGTTTAATAATATTTTCCAAATCAGTTTAGCATGGCTATAAATGAAGCTGACTGCAAGCCCGACAATAAGTCATGCAAACCTCATTAGGCTTTTCTTTTTGTGAGTGTGCGTGTGTAGTAGTTATACCATTTAACTATAATGCAGATTATGAGATAATAGCTTATTAAAATTCAAAGTTCACTGTGGTCGTGGAAATTAATTTCAGGTATGGAGCATAGCTTTTTGTAACATTTAAGTTTGCCAGACTTCCTTAATTGCACGACAAACAGAATTAGCCCAGTGGATAAGCTAATATAAAACTGCAGCACTGTCATTTTCAGGGTGGCTGATGAATGTTGCAAGTAATGTCCACATGATTGTTACAAATGAGACAGTCATTAATTTTATAAGCAACAATTTGCTAAAACTATTTTTTTTTCTAGATTAAGCATTAAATCACCCTGAAATGGCAATATCCTGTGGAATATGTTCTCATACAATGAAAGGTACAATGATTCTCTTTATTTTCTTTCAAAATGCTTTCAGTGTGGACTTGAAGGATTAAAATTTGCCACTGAACCGGTCTAATAAATCCTGAAACTTTCCGTTTCATTTACTGTTCACTCAATTTACTATTTAACCTTTTTCACTTTAGAAAATAAAGATCAGAAACTTCATCCACAAAGGCTTTCTTCGGTAAAGTCTATAATTGACAATTATTGCACACTGCTTTGGACAGGTGCAATTATTTGTTTCATGAAAAAGGACACATGACTGAATAATTGGTAAGCAAGCCTGTTATTATAACTCCTGAAATGGCACAGTGGAAACGCCCTGCCAAACATAAGAGTGGTCATAACCACCCATTTGAAAATGCTAAACTACAATCTTTACAGAGTAAAAGAACTTTTTTAATTTAAGATGTGACGCTCCTGCTAAAAGCAAAGCTAAGCAGGGACAGCAAGAAGAGATCACTTTTCATTATGTTTCAGTCAAAACTTGAAAGGGTAAAAAAAACAGCTTGTGCAACATGAATAGGATCGAGTATCAAGTATACTACGTTTTATGGAAATCTAGCTTCTGTCTTGCCTCTTAAACTATAACAACAGAGAAATATCACTATATCACTAAGACCAGAGAAATGACACCTTCACACAGAAGCGGCAGTGTCATCTGTGCAGAATACGTCACCCTGCTAACCAAGATACTCGAGGAGAACTTCCTCACATTTAGTCGATGTGAAAGATAATTTAATCCAAATCTTTTCTAAAACTTACTCATGTACTTTCATTGCTTAAATCTAACTAAAGCGTGACTAAAAATGTAAACAAAAACACTAAGAATTCCACCCATAGGATATGTACCCAAGTCATCTGAGTGAAAAAGTCATGATTCATTTTCTCTCGTGACGAGTGTTCAGCAAGTTGGTGATTTGTCATCCAAATGTCAGTCTAGAATAGAAAATGCAAATGGAAGTGCACAGTAGTTGTGCCTTTATGAAAAATGATCACCCCTAAAGCTAAAAAGCTAAAAAGGGAATCTTTCTGATGTACTTATATGCGTTTCCAAGTTTAGAGACCTCTACGGTCTTGCTGGGTAGGTGCGTGGGAGGTCTTTTCTCATCTTACTTAATAACGATCTCACTCAAATCATGTCTTCCCTCTTGGAAACACATTTAGAGCTCTTATCCTGTCTGTGATTTTAGCATAGCCGGGGTCTTCGCAGACCATTACTCTTCCTGAGTTTCTGAATCAAGGCTAAGGAGCTGAAAGCCTCTTGTGTGCTGCCAGGTCCTCCAACTGTACATCTCTCTCCATTAGTTGTGTCAGCCTGTCTCTGTCTGATCACGGTAACACACACACACACACACACACACACACACACACACACACAGCCATATAAGCATACTAGTAGTACACATAAACACAGTTGGAGGTTGCAGATGGGCAGTGTCAGATAGCCTTGCTCTGCAAACAAGCTCGGGAGGACGACATCATTCCAAAACAGCTCATTAAACGCTATTAGCCTGTCATTTCATCTAAGTAAATCTTTTCTCGATTCCTCTGCTTAGCAAACAGCTTTGGGGTCACAGCTAAAGACGAAGGGAAAAAAAAGACAAGCAAATGAAGCAGGGCCACTCGCCCTAATGGTGCTTTTGGGACTGACATAGAGGATAATGTGTTGTCAACGATCAGAGAACAGAATTTCAATCTAATTATACACTGAAGAGCAGTGGATGCAGGATAGTTTGTGCTTTTGAGAACATGCATCTCCCAAAAAAAAACAAACTAAATAACAACATCCAATGAGCTGTGTAACACAAAAACAGTTATCCAAGTCATGCAAATTACCAATATAGTTACAGGCCAATTGCAGAGTTAATGTTGTGTTGGGAAACTGTAATAGTTTCAAGAGCATTGAAACAAGATGAAACGCAAGGATGCAAAAGCTGGTTAGAAGCCGCACATGCAGATGTGCACACAGAAAAGAATTAAAGTCTTCTTGAAGGTCCCAAAAGACTAAATAAATAAAAAAAAAAAAAAAAACACTCAGTTTTTAAATCAATTGAACTACAGGAAATCTTTGTGGTCATGCACAATATTGTCTAAATTCATTAAATTCGCTTGTCTGGTACCATTTGGTCTTTACTAAGCCTGGTCCTAACTGCTAAGTCAGTCTTTGTTCAGACCTGTCTTCATAATGGATGTTACACTGACTCCATCAAGATCAATTAAGTCTAAACTATGCCCACTCTAAGCAATGAATGTGCATGTAAATACACACACCTATGGCCATTGTCTAACAATATACCTTCATCAGAACATAGTGATTTCAACATGATAGCAAACTACAAGAAGCAAGTGAGCAGGAAATAAATCAATATTAAATAAAGACAGCCTTAGCTAGAAAGCATTGTGAGGAAAAACCTGCTTTAGGCAGCAGAAAGTGGCAGTGACCATCTGCTCACTTGTGGGCCACCACAAACAGCTCTTCAGTAAGCTTAAATCGATATTTTACAGATTCAAAACCACTAGTTCAGCTCCTCATTAGTGTATACTGTATATCCAGCTGATTGCTTCTGTCTCCACTGTCTAAAAGTCAGTTTGTTCTGAACTCTACATGTGACTGGCAACATTACCTGTGGTGTTACAGGTCACATAGAAATGGCCAAGATTCTGACTTTGCTCCCAGACTTGACAAGGCAGAGGCTCTTTGGTTAGTCTTGGTGTGAGGAAGGCCTAGATCAGATCAAACTCCAGTCCTCGAGGGCCGGTGTCCTGCAACTTTTCCATGTGTCTCTGTTGCAACACACCTGAATAAAATTAGCGGGTCATTAGCAAGACTCTATAGAACTTGACTGCATGCTGAGGTGGCAGTTCAGCCATTTGATTCATGTTACAGCAGCTTGTGAGTGAATGAACATAGTGCAATAAAAGTAGTTTTAGGACTACATTTTTCCAAACACTTACATTTACTTACAATTACCTGAGTAGGGTTAGGGGTTGTCACTTCAGCATGCAGTTAAGTTCTATACTCTTGCTAATGACCTATTAATTTTATTGAGGTGTGCTGCAACAGGGACACATGGAAAAGTTTCAGCAAACTGGCCCTTGAGGTCTGGAGTTTGAGACTCCTGGCCTAGATGATGCAACTGGTGGAAGTATTGACTGGGACTCAGTACACCAAGTTGCAATCAGTTTAAAATAGTGTAAGTCCTGTTAGGATAATCAATTCCTGATGTATATCTTTACAGCAAAATGCTATTATGCTATCATTCTGTTATTTTATGCAATTCAAAAGATCAAGGATTTTTATTCAGTAAAGCCTGTACAAGTGGCAATGTCTGTAAAATAGTTGGATAGGCACATGATTTAAATCTTCTTGAAAAATCCCTGATGACTCTGACAAGCATTCACAGAGAAGCCAAGTGGTTTCACTTGAAATTTGAAGTGCAAAAATCATATATAATACAGCAAAGCCTTTAAAGTATAGTCTATTATGATCTCACCAGTTTATTTATTTATTTATTCACTCTGACGAACAGGATCAAATGGTGCCATTCAACTTTATTTGAAAAGTTTTTGTCTGGTGCCTCCCTGCAGACGGCTATATAAATCAATACGACTCAACAAAGACAGAATACAGCCTAAGTGGGGGCTAAACAGATGATTAATATGTCTCAAGGTTTTTATAAAGGTCAATTTCGTAAAAGTATGCATCGGTTTGAAGCAATTACCACCAGTGATCTGGCTCCACCTGCAAAATTAGAATTGCTATGGATACTTGCTGAGCAGGAAAGAGTGATGCTTACCCAGCATGACAACATTTTAAATGTATTCATTACATCTGTGTTTACCTGCCAGTGGAGCTGGACACATGGATTTCTTCTGAATATTCAGCAGCAGGATTTTGTTGTATATGTGGTAAACTATGTGCTTTCATTTTTGTTAGAGCACATGACATTAACAGACATAATGTTTGTGTGTATATAAAGAATTAAAGGCTTAACTCAAGCACCCGAATCATCATCTTTTTATGATGATAAAAAGCAATTCCTATATGATAACATATAGGAATTGCGAATTACATATCCTGCCCCGATATGGCTGGCCAAATATTTTGGACTAGTTTCACCCCTTTTTTTATCATAATTATTATTTATTTTATTGATCCGCTATTGCCACCCTACTTCAACCTCATGTTAGTCAGACTTCGCAGGTCTGACCCATGGATATTACTACACTAAAAACTGAAAACACATATTAAAAAAAACATTATAGTTAACTAAAATTGAAAAAAAAAAGACTTTTTTTCATATAGAGCTAAAATATAGAGCTAATAGTTTTAGCATCTGTAAGTCTGGCAAAACAAAATTGTTGTCACAAATTATCTGATGAACCATTGATGGACATATTTTTTAAACTTTGGGTGTCAAGACAACTGTTTTCAAAAAACTATAATAATAATAATAATAATAATAAAGAAACTATTTTTTCTCCAATAATAAACAAATTGCTAAAATAGGAAAATAAAGTCTGGACAGTAACTTAAACTAAACTGAATTAAAACCAATAAGTCAAAATGAAATAAAATGAAAAACTGATGCAAATGCAAAACTAATAAATCTGACCTGAGCTTCAATTTAATCTCTCACTTGCAAAGCTTCACTGTATCTTGCACACAGCTGTGATGGGATGCTGAAAGAACACTTCATTAGTTAACTAGGACCAGCGTGTCATGTAAAAACACCAACCTACACTGAAGTCATTTGTTTGTTTTCAAAACCAAAGCAAATTCAAGCTGAACATTAACATTGGCGGATTAAGTAAGAATTAATTTAGTGCCACATATAGCACCTCATAGCCAATGCCATGTTTATTCTTCCCTCAGCACGCTCACACTTCTAACTTCATTTCAAAAATGACTAGATTTTCTTGCACTAACAAACCTGTCTCAAGTGATTTAATACACAGTAAATCAAATTTCCTAGTGTCACATATTGCTCAGGGATGAAAAACCTTACATCTTTCCTCTTCACACATTCTGAAATTGTTTCACAGATAATCAGTAATTCATCAGTGACCCCATGTTAAACGAATCAGTGATCAAATCCGTATTTGAAATTGAATTTATTCTATAGTGGTTCACCCCGAGTCAACTACAAAACAGTTTGACTCTCCAAGAGGGTGTGTTCACACACTATCCAAAAGACAGATGTAGAATCTGGATGTGAAAAGTGGACTCTATGCAAAATTGCCAGGAACCTGAATTCTTTCTATTGGCCACAAGGGGACAACTCCTCTACTTTCGAAAAGGAAGTCCAGTTGTATGGAAGCCTACAGGAAAATGACCCTTCATCTCTCTTGCCAAGTAGCCAGTCCAGTTTCGCTCATTGCCAGATTGTTAAGGCACTTGCCTAGCTTTCAAGCTGACTTCAAATTAGATCATATCATCTCAGTAAGTTATAATTACATCATTGATCAATAATCAGTGGGTAATTAAGAGGGTAGAATAAAGAAAATGTGAAATATTCAGACATTCAAGCTTTGTTTTATTGCAGCTTATGCTATGTGGAAAAAGCATTTTTCACATCACAGATACTAATCTGTTGAATCTTGTACATTAGTTAATGATGTTCGAACTGTTCTATCAGAGTCACCATCTTTCATTATATAATACGGTTTTATACATGCAATTTGCAGAGAAAGTAAGAAGAATAAAAAAAGCTGGCACACAATTTTCATCTGAGTAACTGAAGATTAGATAACTTCACATTAAGAACCAAAAGGTAAATTACAACCCACAGACCACAAGGTCACAGAAGCAAATACCCATGTAGTATATTTAAACATGGGAAGTGTCGAGCAACAAACTCCCCCTAGCTCGGGGGGAGTATAAGATACGACTTCTCCAAAGTAATAATTTAAACTTACAATTTTTCCACTTTATAACTTGGCCCTAAAGGGCGACACCTCCATGCATCACTGTAATTCTTTCTCTGAAATATCTGCTGCTGTGTTTTGCAAACTTTTTAAAAGCTTTAAATTCAATTAAGTAAGCAAGAAAAAGCACAGATTTTTATAAGATTCAGTGTTTCTCGCTGGCAAAATACAACACTTTCCTCAGTGTTATATTTTTAAGATATGGCTGTCATCCACATGATTTGCAAAACTATCATTGTCAGTAAGATTTTAGCAGATATTAACATGGGGTTGTGACAAATATGACGATAAACCCAATCCCTTTCAGACGAAGATATCACAGAGCAGTGACACTGCCTTCTAAGTGAGAAGGGTTTTAATTAAACCCACAAAGACAGAACCTATCGATAAAGTTTTCACAACTTAATGCCCTGTGAGTTGCTGCCGTGGATGCGATCAGGTTCATGGGGTTATTTACACCATAGGGGCTCAGTTAATCTTCCTTGATGCTCTTAGATCTCTAATCAAATGGGAAGAGATTGTAAATACCACAGAATAATCCACCCAACCTTTGTGGTGAAGAGTCAGATGACTTTCAGAGTTTACACACAGAGTTCATCCGAACAAATTGGGCTTAGAGCATGTGTAGTAAATACTCATTTGGGACTATTACTTTGGTTACTAAGTGCTGCTAAAAACCCATTAATAATTTAGAAAAAGCAAATCTCATATGGTGCAATTCCAGTTTTTTGTTTTTTTTATCTCACCACTTATTTGTTATGTTATTGTAGGTATGAGTTGAGTAGACTGAGTAAAATACAATGAGGTACCAACCATACAATTAGTTTAGTGGAGAGGACTGCAGGCGCAGAATAAGTATTGGGGAAACAAATCCCATAGCAGCTGAGTAACCTTTTTTTTTACTGCTTCTCAAGCAATAGCTCTCGTCAATTAGATTTCCCATTTTAAACTAATTTAGCACCACCCCCGTGCATACTTTGGTGCACTATGCTTTAATACTATTTCCAGAAGTTGATATGTTTCTCCTCTCTAACGTTCTCCTTTTGATACACAAATATTTTAATCTGCCAAAAAAAAAATTTAGATGTGGAAATTTTCCATGCAAAACAGATTTTCATTAAAGCCACAGACGTAAGGGAATCATCAGAACTTACTGTATTACAATTCCTCCACATACACAGTGATTATCAAATAAAATGTGTATCCAGGAAGAAGTAAGGTAAAACAAAGAACTTTATGGTTAAATGTGGCTTGTAATTTAAAGAAGTTGGAGTGATCAGGAAGATCAAAAAAAAGGTTAAATAAAAGATACTCCAGTTTATTCCATTAGGTGAATTTCAGTAATTGGACGCACGAAGGATGTGGCACAGGTGAGAGGCAAACTGTACTAGCAGACT
Organism: Oreochromis aureus; assembly: GCF_013358895.1. Taxonomy (NCBI): domain Eukaryota; kingdom Metazoa; phylum Chordata; class Actinopteri; order Cichliformes; family Cichlidae; genus Oreochromis; species Oreochromis aureus. The sequence goes on along the minus strand of NC_052957.1, from coordinate 10,439,190 downwards.
GGTGCAGCTGATAGATAAAATACTTCTCTGCACAGAATGGGAGTAATATGGCCTTATAAATATACAAAGATATGACATTTTGACTTTGAAAGTAGCTTCAACACAAGAAATTCTGATGCTCCAGAATATCCAAAATGCACCCAGCACAGGTCTGATACAACTAACCAAAAATACAATGGAGAAATGGGGAAATTCTACAGTACGATGCAGATATTAAACAGAAAAAAAAAATCCGCTTTGATGTCTAGTTACTGTCTTCACAGATAAAAAAAAGTCTCCGGCGAGCTTGACGAAATTGAGGCAATGTGCATATCCTCGCTATACTGGAAGAAAAGGTGTGTATATAACTCTACTGTCCATCTCTTATGAAACCAATCACACTCTGAAACCAGGTAAAAAATTAGGGGTGAAAGTCTTTGATTCTTCAATACACTGTGGTTTATATGCATATTTCTTGGTTTATTCATATCTCCCATACAACTGTGAGAGCCTTAAGGCCAAAACCTCTACTGAAAGGATTAAGTTCAAAGGCAAGCGAGAAAATTACTCACAGACTCAAAGTCTTCAGCTGTGCAGCTGGTCTTTCCAAAGCGACAAGACTTCACCATGTCCCACAGGCGGTGAGCTGAACGGTCGTACAGCTTTTTCCAGTCAAACTGGCCACAGCATGGAAGCACTGCTTTGGTCCCATTGAGCTATTTCAAAGTTTCCCTATTCATCTCATACACAGAACTTGTGATGTTCCCTGTAAGCTTTGCAGGTATACCCCACATCTCTCTCAGACGTTCTGTGTCGCAGGCAGTGAGTTTAGACTTTCTAAGAGGATTTATATTACAGGATGTAATAGCAGGGAAGGTTTTCCCAGAAACTATGATTTCTTCAAGTTTGGTGATATAATGGAACTCAAAGTAGGTAGACAGTCCTGCTAATGCTGTAGCAGACAAAGAGTGAAAGACACCCAATGAAAGAAAATGTCCAGAGGTAATGGTGGACCCTAGAGGATCCTTTGTCGACAACATTAACCACACCATGTAGAGAGGTCTCGCTGGCAAATTGCTGCAAACTCCCTTTCCTCTGAACTGATGTCAACATGTTTGGGGCAGGGAGTTGACACTGGGTACGTTTCACCCCAGGCCCTAAATGCTGAATGTGTTATTGTACCGCTCATAATCATCTAACAAGCCTGAAGTGGAATCTAGTGCTTTTATAGGAAAGAGCGGGTGCTGCACAAAACAAAGAAGGAAGGCATTTCCATTCAAATACATTATCTCTATCCATAACAAAACCTTTTTCATCAACTATCCATCTCACATAAACAGGAAGCCAAGTTCACGTCCATGTGGCCCATTATAAAACAAATAAGAGCAAAGTTTATGCAAAATGGAAGTTAATGAACACTCACATTAAAAGCCTTTTTTTGTCTGAATGAGAGAGGACTTTCTAATGCAACTTGCTCTCACTGGTGTTGATAAAAAAGAAAGATAAAGGTTCACTTGATAGACAATTAGGTATAATTTTTCTGCCAGAGCGGAAATAAATTTTAGGATTCAAAATGTTGCTTTAGTCTGAAAGCACTGTAGCAAAACAAAATTATGCCCTAATTGTTTTCTCTGGAAACAATGACAGTATAACTCTATCTTAATGGTTTAGAGAACTAGCATGCATTAACATGAATCTATCAGTAGATGCTTGTACACATGTGATTTATAGTGCCTTCTAGGTAATAGGGTCATAGCACGAGAGCAGGTATCCTCTCTGTCCCACTGCCCAACATATGTCAGTAAAGTTTCTACCATATTTAAGCTGCACATCATGATGCCAATCTCCCATTCCACCACATCTCAAAGGTGCTCTGTTGGTCACTGTAGAGTCCATTTCAATACAGTGAACCCATTGTGATACTAAAGAAACCAGGTTGAGATGATCTGAGCTTTGTGACATGGCGTGTTATCCTGCTGAAAGACCCCATCAGATGATGGGTACAATGTGGTCACAACAGGATGAGACTGTCAGAAAAAATAAAGTGCTTTTACAGGGTGTGGTGTTAAATTGGAGATTATGTATCGGAATTTCAGGAGCGGGACCACGCCTCCAAACACACTCCTTCCGGCTGTCATCTATAAAGGTTCCCCCAGTTCTGCAAGCTGATCATTCTCGTTTATGTGCCCCAACCTCCCTCCCCCCTTTTTCTCCATTCTTCAACTTCTTCACCTCTATTTAGTACATGGGGATCTGCCAGGCCCAGGAGCCATCGCCAGTCCCCTTCGAGGCCTTCCCCAAACCACAGCTCAATTCATGTCAAAGCATTCACTTTTACCTACTAAAGTGCTGTCAAACCTAAAATGAGGACGTGGGCCCAGCTAGTGAAACGAAAAATGGGTTGATACTCAGGGGTGCCAAGAAGATATCTCTTACACCACTACATCACCACCAGCTGCCTAAACTGCTCATACAATGCAGAATGGATCTAAGTTTTCATATTGTTTACCCCCCAACCTGACACTGCCATACAAATCTCACAGAAGAAATTGAAATTCAGACCAAGAAATGCTTTCCCAGTCTCCTGCTGTCCAAAATTTAATGAGTGAGCTGTAACCTCAGTTTCCTTAGCTCCCAGTGGTGGCAGCCATTGTGTTCTTCTGCCGCTCTATCCTATCTTCTTCAAGATCCTGGAGATAGTTGTTTGGAAAAATCCCAATCTCACCAAAATCCCAGCATAATCTGAAATACAACAAACAACAAACAAACAAACAAACAAACCAGTCCATCTAGTACAAAATACTCAACTAACAGTGCTGAATCATCTCATCAACAGTGGCCCTAAGACACTGTAGAGAAAAAAAAAAGGATAATTGTAATCATGATGTCTGTCATCTTGGGGAGCTGTCTCGATAACAAGAAATATCAACATTCACAACTACACTTTATAAATGTAAAAGTAGAATGGGAGGCAGAGCCTTCAGTTTTCAGACCTCTCTTCTATGGAACCAGCTTCCAGTTTGGATTCAGGAAATGGACACAATCTCCACTTTTAAGATTAGGCTTAAAACTTTCCTTTTTGCTAAAGCATATACAGGGAGTGCAGAATTATTAGGCAAGTTGTATTTTTGAGGAATAATTTTATTATTGAACAACAACCATGTTCTCAATGAACCCAAAAAACTCATTAATATCAAAGCTGAATGTTTTTGGAAGTAGTTTTTCGTTTGTTTTAGTTTTAGCTATTTTAGGGGGATATCTGTGTGTGCAGGTGACTATTACTGTGCATAATTATTAGGCAACTTAACAAAAAACAAATATATACCCATTTCAATTATTTATTTTTACCAGTGAAACCAATATAACATCTCCACATTCACAAATATACATTTCTGACATTCAAAAACAAAACAAAAACAAATCAGCGACCAATATAGCCACCTTTCTTTGCAAGGACACTCAAAAGCCTGCCATCCATGGATTCTGTCAGTGTTTTGATCTGTTCACCATCAACATTGCGTGCAGCAGCAACCACAGCCTCCCAGACACTGTTCAGAGAGGTGTACTGTTTTCCTCCTTGTAAATCTCACATTTGATGATGGACCACAGGTTCTCAATGGGGTTCAGATCAGGTGAACAAGGAGGCCATGTCATTAGTTTTTCTTCTTTTATACCCTTTCTTGCCAGCCACGCTGTGGAGTACTTGGACGCGTGTGATGGAGCATTGTCCTGCATGAAAATCATGTTTTTCTTGAAGGATGCAGACTTCTTCCTGTACCACTGCTTGTAGAAGGTGTCTTCCAGAAACTGGCAGTAGGACTGGGAGTTGAGCTTGACTCCATCCTCAACCCGAAAAGGCCCCACAAGCTCATCTTTGATGATACCAGCCCAAACCAGTACTCCACCTCCACCTTGCTGGCATCTGAGTCGGACTGGAGCTCTCTGCCCTTTACCAATCCAGCCACGGGCCCATCCATCTGGCCCATCAAGACTCACTCTCATTTCATCAGTCCATAAAACCTTAGAAAAATCAGTCTTGAGATATTTCTTGGCCCAGTCTTGACGTTTCAGCTTGTGTGTCTTGTTCAGTGGTGGTCGTCTTTCAGCCTTTCTTACCTTGGCCATGTCTCTGAGTATTGCACATCTTGTGCTTTTGGGCACTCCAGTGATGTTGCAGCTCTGAAATATGGCCAAACTGGTGGCAAGTGGCATCTTGGCAGCTGCACGCTTGACTTTTCTCAGTTCATGGGCAGTTATTTTGCGCCTTGGTCTTTCCACACGCTTCTTGCGACCCTGTTGACTATTTTGAATGAAACGCTTGATTGTTCGATGATCACGCTTCAGAAGCTTTGCAATTTTAAGACTGCTGCATCCCTCTGCAAGATATCTATTTTTGACTTTTCTGAGCCTGTCAAGTCCTTCTTTTGACCCATTTTGCCAAAGGAAAGGAAGTTGCCTAATAATTATGCACACCTGATATAGGGTGTTGATGTCATTAGACCACACCCCTTCTCATTACAGAGATGCACATCACCTAATATGCTTAATTGGTAGTAGGCTTTCGAGCCTATACAGCTTGGAGTAAGACAACATGCATGAAGAGGATGATGTGGACAAAATACTCATTTGCCTAATAATTCTGCACTCCCTGTAGTTGGGGCTGGATCAGGTGACCCTGATTCCTCCCTTAGTTATGCTGCAATAGGTGTAGGCTGCTGGGGGATTCCCATGATGCATTGAGTGTTTCTTCTTCAGTCACCTTTCTTACTCACTTGCCTGGTTCTGCCGGAGGTTTCTTCCTGTTAAAAGGGAGTTTTTCCTTCCCACTGTCGCCAAAGTGCTTGCTCATATGATTGTTGGGTTTTTCCCTGTATGTATGATTGTAGGGTCTACCTTACAATATAAAGCGCCTTGAGGCCACTGTTGTTGTGATTTGGTGCTCTATAAATAAAATTGAATTGAATAGAATAAATTAATAAATGCATTTAATAGCACATTAAGCATATCTGAAGGAGATAACTGGAATTCAGCTATCACTATTGGTATTATTTACAGCTCTGTTTTCCCACTGTGACACCTGAATAAGTAAAAATGCTCATTCCATGTAAGTCCACTACATTCTAAAACACATCAAACAAATGAGTCTTTTTTAAATGTGTAGCACCGGCATGAAAAAATACTGTAGGCAGGGACTAAACCATGAACTACACCCACAGCCATTACACTTAGATATGTACATGAGATTTGAGTTAAAACACTGCTTTAACTCAAATCTAATGCACATATCTAAGGCTGACCTGAGTTAGAGTAATGTCTTGTTTTTTATTTACAACAGGGGTCAACTAAATATATCTCTGAACATATCTAAGTAACTTGTTGTAAACCATAATCAGCTTTCTAGTAAATGACACTCACTAACCTTTTTAAAATGAAAAGGACAATGAGCACCCCATCCTTGTACATAACAAGTAGCTGGGTTCTGTCTATGAAGTGCCAAATCTGAAGTACATAACAGCAAGCTTAGAGGTTTACTGAGAACTGATGGCACAGAACATGCAGTGACAGGAAAGTGGCTTATTGCAAATGGTAAATACAGCCGAGAAAGGTCTCTAATAACAACCCATGCAAATAAGAAAGTACCTGTTTTTGAAATATGCCAGATATTAGATATCAGGTAGGTATCAGCTTTGCAATTACTGTGCTTTAATGCCACTTCCATTGAAAACAGAGATTAAAACCTTTAGTGAATAAAGTTTAGAATCTGGTATTTTGAGCTGATAGCACAGTGCAGCACATACTTAGTGGATGTGTTGAACACCAAAATCTGGAATTATAATTTAACCTAAAATCTAAAAAGTGTTATTTGTTTGTAGGAAGTCTTGAAAGTCTTCTCAGACCTGGAAACATTCATAAAGTACACGATGCAGACTAAAATAGACCATCTGACAGTGATTTAGCTTAATTTACATGTAGGAAATAACTTTAAGATTTACCAAGAAAGTAATAAAAAATAAAAAATAATTCTTGATTCTTGAACTCCAGTAAATTCTATATTCCTGTATCCACTGATCTTTGTGGATTTAGCAATCTGAATTTAACAAGATACAAGCAGATGTTATGTAAGCTAAATGCCTGATTTCCAACCTCTAGGCACTAAAATAGTGCATCACTTTAAATTTAATCACATTAATGCATTAAACTAGTATACTCCTCCACTATTTGCCTGGAATTTCCATGCAACCTCCAAATAATAATTTGTTTTGCATGATTTTTTACAAAACCATTAAGGGTCACATCTATAGATCCAATATCTGATTTCGAAATGATTGAAGACATTACAAGTGAGCTTTACATTTCCAGTCTCATGTCACTTGTTGAGCCGTGCTTGGCTCTGAAAATAATCTCTCATCCTTTTCTCTGTTCTCTGTTCTGTTTTTATATTTTTCTTCATCTGTCAGTGCTGTATTAGCATTAACATTTTTGGGGAAACAACTGCACGTTGAGCTCATAGACACGTTTTGTGACAAACTGTGCAGAAACATTATGTTTCACTGACATGTTTTACTCTGGTTACTCTGTTTATGCTTGTTCATATTCTGTATTGCTAGCCAGATGCTTAAGCATTGCGAATGCAACTTTACGTATGCACCATGAACGCATCGCGGGGATGTGAAGTGTGATGTGTCGAGGCTATAAGCAGGCCATGGGATGTCATTATTTTCTTATTACTGAGCAAGCATCTCCATGCCATCACTGAAAGCAATGCCAGGCTGCAGCACACGAAAAATTAAGTCGTTCAATAGTAATATGCATTAACCTGCCTATCAGATTTAATTACTCATTAAATGAAGGTGGCGGCGTGCCGTTCTGGATCGTTCAGGCCCATTTTAACCCCTGCTTATAGCTCTTTATGGTTAATACTGCATGTCTTAATTAGATCAGGAGTTACAGTATATCAGAAAACTCAACTCTGAAAGAAAAAGCTAATGTTTTAGATGCTTTAGAGCTGCAGTGACGAATAAGTGTCACAATGCAGAACGTCAAAGCTCAACTTGATGCCAAATTTTCTAACCCATCTGAACTGTACGTCTCCAAGCTTATTAATTCTTATCAATTCTGGCATGTTTTACTGACAACAGTGAATTGCACAACAGTGATGATGAAATCAAACTCTGGACTGTAGAACTGGGGCCTTTTCTTCTGCTGTTTCCAAACAGTAGTCAGACTGAAAGATAATACAAGCATTCCTTGTATACGTTTCCTTGTCTCACACAGAAATCTGATCAGTAACAGAGGGTTAGGGTGACTAAGGGAATCGATAAAGAATGCGACTAAAGCAGAAACAATAACACCACTGATATCAATAATATTTTATCCATATTCATCTCTTTCATTCATATGAAAGCAGTGGTGGTAAAAGTGTTGGTTTCTCCAAGTATCGTTCCAGCAAGGCCACATTAAGCACTTAAGCTTTAACCAAAAAATGAGCAGTCACAGTGACAACACTCATGCATCAGACACCATCGGTGGCAAAACATGAATAACTGACGTATAAACACTTGGTGTTTAAAAGCACACTGAGTTTCCTGCGAAGTTCAGAAGAGCTAAACCACCAATGATGCAGCGTGTCAGTGTCTGGACTTTGTAAACAGAGAGATCCCTCATTAGCTTGTGAATTAGTTGACATGGCAAACTGCACACAAGGAAAAAACACGATGATTGATGAGTTCTTAGATTGTTAGACTTTTCTACTTTAGTTGGGTGATCCACACTTGTTTGTTTTTATATATATATATATATCCTGTGACCCTTTGACCTTCAAATGAATACCATACAATACCGTCAGCTTAACCAGCTGGAGGGCACATGCAGACTCTTTAATGATATCTTAGAAATCACTAAACTGCACTCATCTGTATGTGTGTCACACTGTGTGTAAATTTGTCTAAATTATAATTCTACCAGACACAGAACAGCAGGGCAAAAAACGCACTGCAGGAAACCACAATCCTGCCTTCTTTAAAGGATACACGCTCTCAGTATAACAATAACACAAAGATTACTACAGCATGTTGATTTTAAAAAAAAAAAAAAAATCTAATAAAGTACATAAGGGCCTATAACACAATGATTTTCTCTCTGTTGCTTCTCATCAACTTTTATGTGGGTCATTTTTCCTTTTGCATTTGTTGATGGTGTCTTTAATTAAAGCTTAAAAGTTTAACGCTTGTCTGATAAATTTCTAGGTCTCAGTCGCTCAGAAAAATGTTATCTTTGTAGTGGGTGCATAAGTCAATACTGCTTAAAGATTTGTCATAAAAAGAGCCTAATAGTAGATCACGAAGCAGCATTTTTTACACTTTGACATCTCTCCGACAGGACAGTTTCTAACTGTCTGACTGTAAATGTAATCAGGATTAAATTCAAGTCCATTCAACTTAAATCAACAGGGAATGAAGTGAATGTAGTAAAAAAAAATAAAAAAAATCCTGACCGCCCCATTCACAGGTCATTGTAGCAACGTTATAATCAAGATTAATTCAATGTCCACGGCACATTTTTCATTTATTCTGAAACTCCCCAAAGACCTCCATAATAACCTTTTACAGTTTCCATCAAAAATAATCGATATTATAAGAAAAAAAATCCTCCTTGAATAATTCACATGCAGTAAGAGAAAGTTATCTTCCAATGTGGCACTTTCTGCCACACTCATTTCGGTGTTGTTAATTGAGTTTAAAAATTCAGTCTCCTTCTAATTGTTCCCGATAAAGCCTCAGGCTATCTCTCAGTGTCATCACTGATTAGGGATTTAACTCTCTTGCCAAAAACACGAAGAGTCCACTAACATCGATGGCATGTCAATTCTCTTTCAAGTATAGACTCTCTCTTAGACAAATGCAGTGAGTGTTTAACATATTAAAAAAATTCCCTAATAAATAATTTAATCTATTATGTTTAATTACCATTACTTCTTTATATTTTTTTGTAGATTGACTGCTTTATGCTTCCCATGTCATTAATGACATCAGCTCACTGATCAACATGAATATTATTTGTTTGTTATCTAAAACGAGTCACTCACGTTCATGCAAAGACAGCTTTATTTTTACATTTTATTGTGTAATTTATTCAGTGCAGTCATGAGCATACACTGTGGAAGCATAGTCTTTTAGACAAGGAAACAAAGTAGAGAAAAATAATCATCTGTAATCTTCTTAGTGTTTGTTTATCACTGCTACATTGTATAAATATTAAACTCACAGGATGACAATGGATGTTCATTAAACAGCGATAATGATTTTTTTTCCTTTTTTTAATATAGCTCAGTTTATCCATAATGCTCTGAAATTACCCTGAACTAGCTGCAGGGTTTTGTACCTCTTATCTTTCCAAATAGAGTGAAAAACATGTTCTTTTTTATATAATTACTTTCACAAAATTATAACACCCAGCTAATTAATATTTTCATGTCTGTCATCAGTAATAAAATGATGGATTAGATGAATTACAGTACATTGGCCTCCTGTAAAACTCTTACATTGGGTTGTGGTCTAATAAATTCATGTTTTAAGAGCATTCAGGGAAGAGAGTACTAGTCAAAAATATAGATTCGAAAATGATTTCCATGTAGCCTTCCAGGAAAGACACCACCAAAACATAAAAATTATAGCAAACAGTGGAAATGTGAGGTTCAAGTCCAAGCACGTCCTTTCTCCAGTTTGCACAGACACGGGTCAAGCCCTGTTTGTGTGTTAGATGAAATGACTAAGGCTAATGTAGAATTTCAGTGTATTAGTGAATGGTAAAGATTTTCAGATCAACGTTATCTTCGATTAATTAGGAAAATGGTTCACATACAGTGCCTAACAAATTTAGTAGATAATTTGTCATAAACACAAGAAAATACAAATATTTATGTTTTTATAGCTAAAATTGGACTTTTCTGAGAAGTCAGAGACTAATTTAACCACTTAACCTTTATATTTACTTTTGTTCAGGAACTGAATGTAATGTGGCATCTTCATAAAAAATAATACTGTGCTTTACAATGTTTTCTATTTGTTTTGTAAAACGTTAATTTTAAGCATTATATTTTTGATCTAACTATTACAGAAAAGTAAAAACATATTTTGAAATCACCATTACTGTTAATCTAGGGCAGCTGTTGCATAAAGCTTAACGTCAATGGTTCTGTTCTGTTTTTAAAAAGTCACACCTGACTTGGCGAATTCAGTGAACGGATATACACGCAAATTCAGTCCAAGCTCAGATTGAGATATAGTTTTTGAGATTTTTTTTTTGTCAATCTCTGCAGTCCTGAGTGAGGATGTTGAATATTTAGATTAATGAATGTACAAAGAACAAATGTGGAATTCACATATATAGAGAAATATTTATAGAAATAAATAAATGAACACAGTTTGTGAAATTATTACGTAATGTCTTAACAGTAGCTTAATCAATATTGCATGAATTACATCATTTTCAAATGCGGTCAACTGCCTCTGCTTCTGCACATCTCCGATAAATTGCAGCAGTAATTTTATGGACAACCTTTGCAGACAGGTAAGAGAGCGCAGACTGTCATTAGCATCACAGCGCATTCTTTTGTCACACATTAGGTGATCAGTCAAACAGCTCTCTTAAATTTATACAGTTCACACTGAGTATAGATGGATATTAAGAAATAACTTCCTTTCCTGAAAGGAAATTAACAATTAAATTAAATCGTAACTATAGGAACAAATCACATCTGTCGTCTAGAGTCGCTTTACATCGTAAGGTAGAGAACCCACAATATTAGAGAAAGAATCCCACCAATCAGACAGCCCACTATGAGCAAACAATCAGCAACAGTGGGAAGGAAAAACTGCTGCAACCTCTGCTAGAACCAGGAAATCTGTCAAGACTGGTTGGGGGTTAGGGCAACAGATGCAAGTCTTCAGAGCAGTGGCAGCGTGACTTTCTTTGTATATACCTGAACCTGATTTACCTTTTGATTTTCTTACTTGTCAAAATGCATCGTGGGTAAAATACAATCCTTGAAATAGTAATAACACAGTATCCTCAGCAAAGATGAATTAAACAAGTTTTATTTTAATGAAAGTTTACTTCAAGTCTTCAGATTTTTGCTGTTTTTTATTTGATTACTTTAAAGAATATGATTACCTTAAAATAATCAACTAAAGACAGTTTTGATGGAGCTCCTGACCCAGCCCAAGCTCTCTATGAAGACGAGGAAAAACTCCCTGGGGGCCAGATTGACGGAAGAAACCTCGGAAAGCCCATTCAAAGAGATCCCCTTTCCTGGGATGGCTGGGGGTTACAGGAATTCCAAAACACCAAAGTTTAAAATAGGGCAATTAAAAAAATTATTTCCTGTCAAACAGAAAAAAAGAAAGTTACCTCATATATCACACATACATGATAACGTCTGAATTGCGTGTGTTTGTGTGTGTGTGTGATGGGTTTATCTCAGCCAAGCGTGATGCTGGAGGTCCTCCAGCGTCGGCCGCATCTCTGGGACTCTGGTTAAACACGCGTCCAAGAAATCCCGGCAGCCTGGAAAGAAAGGAAAGAGAAAAACATGAAGATGATCGTTCCAGTGGTCCAAGCCATCAGTCAATCTTGAAGTGTGACGTTTTCTTACGTTTAGACAGACGGCTTTTGAATTTCAGGCGCTTTTGAGGAAGCTCGTGGTGTTAAAGTCCCCACATGAAGCGCTTCGTACAGAACCACTCCCATTTGCCATACCGTGGTGGGTCCACACCTGTAGCAACTGCGCCTGTACCACTCGGGAGGGGAGTAAATGTCTGTACCTAATAAACAGACACAATTGCAATTTCTTCTAAAACAAAAGGTGAAAATTGTTACATCTGTGAAGAGCAAGAGCAGAATATGTTACCATAGAAGACGCGGTACAGCGACCGCTCCTTAACAAAGCAGCTCAGTCCAAAGTCGATGATAATCGAACACGCGGTACATCTGAGCCGGTCTCAATTAGAATGTTCTCACTCTTGATGTCCCGGTGAAAGATGTGTTTATCCTCCAGGTGCTTCGCAGCATCAACCAGCTGCTTCAGAATGACCTGGAAACGATGAAAAAGACAATAATCAATCAATGGGTTAATGTTTCTCTAATACTCTGTGCTTTGATTGAATGATGTACAGTCTAAGGCTCTTCTAAGGCAAGTCAACTTGCCTTGGCCTTGGCCTCTGGTAAAATCCTCCATTTTCTTCTATGTATTTATCCAGGTCCACAGCGGGACAGGTCTCTCCATCACCAGGATCAGCTCTCTGCCAAAGTCAAACCACTCCAGCAGAGACACTGGGGCTGATGTTCCCACTGATCCATCTGCTTCAGCTGCAAGCTTCAGCATGATGGCAACTTCCACTGACAGATGCTTCCCGTTTTCATCCTGAAATATTTCGACAAAGTGGATGATGAGGAACAGACGTTCCACAGGTGAACGCTGCATGCAATCCACTAATGTAAAAACAATTCAAGTGTTGCACATTTACCGTCACTTTGCAGTACACTTTCCCCTTTGGGATGTGTTTGATGGCCACCTAAAAGACACAGGGCATTGATCAGCATTTCCTCAGTATGACATAATTAAAGGTGTAAAACAGCACACGTCTCAGCTTACGATATTATCCCTTATCTGCGTTACTGCCTGTCTTACTACCACCATCTCAACACTTACTGGAAAATGATCTTTTATGCGGTAGCCAGCAAACACTGCTCCGCAGCCTCCTTCTCCAAGCCGGTGCTCCTCCACGTATCTCGCTTGGAAGTCACCTAAACAGACAAACAAATTGGGTTTTACTACAGCTGTCACACAAATTACTCTCTGCTGTACCCTAAATGTTCATTTTGCCCTTCACCTGAATATAAAAGCCAAGCTGCTTGCTACTTACGTTTCTGTTCGGCCACTGACTTTTTGGCAACATTTTTGGTTTTGTCCTGGTCCACGTTCTTCTTCTTAGGTGGGTCCCTCCTGTCTCCCGCAGCTTTCCTTTTGCCAGCGTTTTGGTTTTTACTGCAGCTCTCTGAAATGTCTATGCTGCAGTCTGCAGATGTGGAAAACACCAAAAGCACATCAGCTTATTAGATAATAGACACAAATATCACCCAAACACTAATATCTTAAACCCAGCAACCAGCTGTACACTTAATCTACCCTCACTCAACTAATTAGCCTACCTTTACCAGTGACCAACCAGGAAGATGCTTGTCCCTTGTCACCGCTCATATGGTCAAGAAGTTTACACTTTTTTGCTGTATTGGTTGTCCCCGCTTCATCTTGTTGGACCTTGCGCTTGACTCCTTTGACCACATGAGCATCTGAGCTGGTGGAAGGACCAGCCTGCTCACTGACCCTCCTTCTTTTTGGGGGTCTTTTTTCAGGACTGGCCTTTCTTTTGTCATTCTGGTCTTACAATCTATAAACAACAACAACACATTAGTGAAAAAGAGCGTTCGACATCAGGACTGGAAGCATTTTGATGCCATTGAATTTTAAATTAGTATTGCTTAAAATGTAATAACAAGTTTATGCTTTTGATAAAAACAGACCAACACGAGTCCATACTAGGTCTACTAAGTCTTAGATACTGATGACACTTGTTGCTCTGTTTTCACTGCTCAGTCCAAGAATAAACTTGTCACATTATTTTACCAAAAGACAAAGTGCCCCAGTAACCTTTCTTTGATTAGACATGTTGCATTTATGCTAGTTTCAATCAAACATAGGATTTAAATCCTCTAAAAATGAATCATTTTATACACAGAGTGTCAACATTTTTAGAAATGTAGATTCTGTTATTTGGGGATTTGAGCTAGATTTTCCGTTTTTTACTTACTTTGATCTCCTGGATCTTTCTTATCTGCCTCAGTCGTAACTTTTCTTGTTTCCTTTTTCATCTTAATTTTTGAGAACTTTTAAAATAGAAAATGTCACCTTAATGTGCAAATAGTCCTTCAAATGTCTGGATGCTTGACTTTTCTAACTAAGCTGTATAAGCCAGTTCTGTAAGTGAGCTTTAAAAGTAAACTCCGGAGACTATGGCAACACAACATTAGAACCTTGCCTTTCAGTGACATCACTGACTGCCAGTAAAAGTGTCCCAAGTAGTTTAAAAAAAAAAAAAAAAACACTCCGGCAGAAAAAAGCCATAATATTTCATATAATACAAAGAGAAAACAACTGGATAAATATGACTTACTAAGAAGTTGCTATGAACATGGCACCACAGCTTTGGTTTGCAAAACTGCATCAAAACAAACCCACCACTGCTTCTGGAACATTTCCTTTGGACAGGACTAAAGTGGAGATGTTAGGCCATAATGTGTTGTGCCATGCATAGTGGAGGAGGGTTGACGATGTGAGCCAGATGACTTGGGCACCTTCTGACTGTGAACTCCTCTGTATACTCAAGTATTTTACAGTCAAAATTCAGACCATCTGGCTGGCAGCAAAAACTTTGCCCAGATCGTATCATTCAGCAAGACAATGATCCCCAGCACACCAGCAAATCTACAAAAAAAATGGTTGAAAAAGAAAAGCATCAAGATGTTGCATTCTGTGGTTTTGCTGAAGAATTAGTTAACTACGAAGCTCTGGCACTGTGCTTAAAACTATTAGTCATTTTTCCATTTACACTTTCCAAATAAATTGACAGTCATAGCGGTACCTTTGTGATTTATTTTAATACTCTGGTTCAAAGATTTTGCGCTGTGAGAGGGTATGGCGTCATATTTGTGCCACTATTCTGAGTGCACGTAACAAAAAATTTGAGCGTAAGTAAAAAAAATTTGCAAGTACAAGTGTTGCATTTTGAGGAGAAATTTATTTTGAGTGAAGAAAAGCTAAACTTGAACAATCAAAATTCACTGCTGCTTGCAAAAAAATGTATTTCAGTGTTTGCTACTATCCATATGCACACACAATAGCAGCCCCTCTCACTCAGCTTTTGCCGCCAAGATCTGCATTTGCTCAGATCTTGGCGGACCTGCTCGCAGCGTGTCGCTCACGCTCTCAACATTTCTGCCCGTACGTGTTCAACTCTTTCTGTACACCGTTATATTTGTGCCACAAAACCAACCAATCACAGACTTGGATGTAAAAAATTCTGATTGGCTGTTTCGGTCTCCAATCAGCACGCTAGCTACTGCAGCCAAACCCAGGCAAATATCCCAGAATGCATTTCGTCCAAAACTCAAGCGAGGCAGAGGAGCGCAGAGTGGTGGAGTTTGAAATATTACTCTTACTGGATCACAAAATAAACCTTTAAGATATTTTCACGTCATATCCCCTGATGTAAAATGTTCTGTTCTTATTTAAACAGCTGACTCTGAATTAAATTCACTCCAAATTCAACAACTGGTACATCTCTCACAAATAAATGTCCAACCTGCAGTATTTATTTACTTAGTTATAGGTGGCAAATCTCCATGTGCTGACAGGTAGGCGAGAATTAACAGTTATTAGTCTTCAACCTGGTCTATACTATATAAACAGCCCTACCTGCCCACACAGAATACCATGTGTTTCAAATATGAAAATCAAAGGATTATTAATAGTTGACAGCTAATTTATCCATTTTTTATATCGTTTCTTGGGATTGTGCAATCAGAGCTTCATCAACATCATACAACCCCTCAACCTGAATATTGAGAATAAACAAGACAAAATTTATGGGAAAGATTCATCAGAATCCTGACGATGAATAAATAAATAAATAAACACAGTTTGTGAAATTATTACGTAATGTCTTAACAGTAGCTTAACTAATATTGCATGAATTACATCATTTTAAATGCGGTCAACTGCCTCTGCTTCTGCACATCTCCGATAAATTGCAGCAGTAATTTTATGGACAACCCTTGCAGACAGGTAAGAGAGCGCACACTGTCATTAGCATCACAGCGCATTCTTTTGTCACACATTAGGTGATCAGTCAAACAGCTCTCTTAAATTTATACAGTTCACACTGAGTATAGATGGATATTAAGAAATAACTTCCTTTCCTGAACGGAAATTACCAATTAAATTAAATCGTAACTATAGCAACAAATCACATCTGTCGTCTAGAGTGGCTTTACATCGTAAGGTAGAGAACCCACAATATTAGTGAAAGAATCCCACCAATCAGACAGGCACACTATGAGCAAACAATCAGCAACAGTGGGAAGGAAAAACTGCTGCAACCTCTGCTAGAACCAGGAAATCTGTCAAGACTGGTTGGGGGTTAGGGCAACAGATGCAAGTCTTCAGAGCAGTGGCAGCGTGACTTTCTTTGTATATACCTGAACCTGATTTACCTTTTGATTTTCTTACTTGTCAAAATGCATCGTGGGTAAAATACAATCCTTGAAATAGTAATAACACAGTATCCTCAGCAAAGATGAATTAAACAAGTTTTATTTTAATGAAAGTTTACTTCAAGTCTTCAGATTTCTACTGTTTTTTATTTGATTACTTTAAAGAATATGATTACCTTAAAATAATCAACTAAAGACAGTTTTGATGGAGCTCTGACCCAGCCCAAGCTCTCTATGAAGACGAGGAAAAACTCCCTGGGGGCCAGATTGACGGAAGAAACCTCGGAAAGCCCATTCAAAGAGAGATCCCCTTTCCTGGGATGGCTGGGGGGGGGGGTTACAGGAATTCCAAAACACCAAAGTTTAAAATAGGGCAATTAAAAAAATTATTTCCTGTCAAACAGAAAAAAAGAAAGTTACCTCATATATCACACATACATGATAACGTCTGAATTGCGTGTGTTTGTGTGTGTGTGTGATGGGTTTATCTCAGCCAAGCGTGATGCTGGAGGTCCTCCAGCGTCGGCCGCATCTCTGGGACTCTGGTTAAACACGCGTCCAAGAAATCCCGGCAGCCTGGAAAGAAAGGAAAGAGAAAAAACATGAAGATGATCGTTCCAGTGGTCCAAGCCATCAGTCAATCTTGAAGTGTGACGTTTTCTTACGTTTAGACAGACGGCTTTTGAATTTCAGGCGCTTTTTGAGGAAGCTCGTGGTGTTAAAGTCCCCCACATGAAGCGCTTCGTACAGAACCACTCCCATTTGCCATACCGTGGTGGGTCCACACCTGTAGCAACTGCGCCTGTACCACTCGGGAGGGGAGTAAATGTCTGTACCTAATAAACAGACACAATTGCAATTTCTTCTAAAACAAAAGGTGAAAATTGTTACATCTGTGAAGAGCAAGAGCAGAATATGTTACCATAGAAGACGCGGTACAGCGACCGCTCCTTAACAAAGCAGCTCAGTCCAAAGTCGATGATACGAACACGCGGTACATCTGAGCCGGTCTCAATTAGAATGTTCTCACTCTTGATGTCCCGGTGAAAGATGTGTTTATCCTCCAGGTGCTTCGCAGCATCAACCAGCTGCTTCAGAATGACCTGGAAACGATGAAAAGACAATAATCAATCAATGGGTTAATGTTTCTCTAATACTCTGTGCTTTGATTGAATGATGTACAGTCTAAGGCTCTTCTAAGGCAAGTCAACTTGCCTTGGCCTTGGCCTCTGGTAAAAATCCTCCATTTTCTTCTATGTATTTATCCAGGTCCACAGCGGGGACAGGTCTCTCCATCACCAGGATCAGCTCTCTGCCAAAGTCAAACCACCCCAGCAGAGACACTGGGGCTGATGTTCCCACTGATCCATCTGCTTCAGCTGCAAGCTTCAGCATGATGGCAACTTCCACTGACAGATGCTTCCCGTTTTCATCCTGAAATATTTCGACAAAGTGGATGATGAGGAACAGACGTTCCACAGGTGAACGCTGCATGCAATCCACTAATGTAAAAACAATTCAAGTGTTGCACATTTACCGTCACTTTGCAGTACACTTTCCCCTTTGGGATGTGTTTGATGGCCACCTAAAAGACACAGGGCATTGATCAGCATTTCCTCAGTATGACATAATTAAAGGTGTAAAACAGCACACGTCTCAGCTTACGATATTATCCCTTATCTGCGTTACTGCCTGTCTTACTACCACCATCTCAACACTTACTGGAAAATGATCTTTTATGCGGTAGCCAGCAAACACTGCTCCGCAGCCTCCTTCTCCAAGCCGGTGCTCCTCCACGTATCTCGCTTGGAAGTCACCTAAACAGACAAACAAATTGGGTTTTACTACAGCTGTCACACAAATTACTCTCTGCTCTACCCTAAATGTTCATTTTGCTCTTCACCTGAATATAAAAGCCAAGCTGCTTGCTACTTACGTTTCTGTTCGGCCACTGACTTTTTGGCAACATTTTTGGTTTCGTCCTGGTCCACGTTCTTCTTCTTCTTAGGTGGGTCCCTCCTGTCTCCCGCAGCTTTCCTTTTGCCAGCGTTTTGGTTTTTACTGCAGCTCTCTGAAATGTCTATGCTGCAGTCTGCAGATGTGGAAAACACCAAAAGCACATCAGCTTATTAGATAATAGACACAAATATCACCCAAACACTAATATCTTAAACCCAGCAACCAGCTGTACACTTAATCTACCCTCACTCAACTAATTAGCCTACCTTTACCAGTGTCCAACCAGGAAGATGCTTGTCCCTTGTCACCGCTCATATGGTCAAGAAGTTTACACTTTTTGCTGTATTGGTTGTCCCCGCTCATCTTGTTGGACCTTGCGCTTGACTCCTCTAACCACATGAGCATCTGAGCTGGTGGAAGGACCAGCCTGCTCACTGACCCTCCTTCTTTTTATGGGGGTCTTTTTTTCAGGACTGGCCTTTCTTTTTGCCATCCTGGTCTTACAATCTATAAACAACAACAACACATTATTAGTGAAAAGAGCGTTCGACATCAGGACTGGAAGCATTTTGATGCCATTGAATTTTAAATTAGTATTGCTTAAAATGTAATAACAAGTTTATGCTTTTGATAAAAAACAGACCAACACGAGTCCATACTAGGTCTACTAAGTCTTAGATACTGATGACACTTGTTGCTCTGTTTTCACTGCTCAGTCCAAGAATAAACTTGTCACATTATTTTACCAAAAGACAAAGTGCCCCAGTAACCTTTCTTTGATTAGACATGTTGCATTTATGCTAGTTTCAATCAAACATATAATTTAAATCCTCTAAAATGAATCATTTTATACACAGAGTGTCAACATTTTTAGAAATGTAGATTCTGTTATTTGGGGATTTGAGCTAGATTTTCCGTTTTTTACTTACTTTGATCTCCTGGATCTTTCTTATCTGCCTCAGTCGTAACTTTTCTTGTTTCCTTTTTCATCTTAATTTTTGAGAACTTTTAAAATAGAAAATGTCACCTTAATGTGCAAATAGTCCTTCAAATGTCTGGATGCTTGACTTTTCTAACTAAGCTGTATAAGCCAGTTCTGTAAGTGAGCTTTAAAAGTAAACTCCGGAGACTATGGCAACACAACATTAGAACCTTGCCTTTCAGTGACATCACTGACTGCCAGTAAAAGTGTCCCAAGTAGTTTAAAAAAAAAAAAAAAAAAACACTCCGGCAGAAAAAAGCCATAATATTTCATATAATACAAAGAGAAAACAACTGGATAAATATGACTTACTAAGAAGTTGCTATGAACATGGCACCACAGCTTTGGTTTGCAAAACTGCATCAAAACAAACCCACCACTGCTTCTGGAACATTTCCTTTGGACAGGACTAAAGTGGAGATGTTAGGCCATAATGTGTTGTGCCATGCATAGTGGAGGAGGGTTGACGATGTGAGCCAGATGACTTGGGCACCTTCTGACTGTGAACTCCTCTGTATACTCAAGTATTTTACAGTCAAAATTCAGACCATCTGGCTGGCAGCAAAAACTTTGCCCAGATCGTATCATTCAGCAAGACAATGATCCCCAGCACACCAGCAAATCTACAAAAAAAATGGTTGAAAAAGAAAAGCATCAAGATGTTGCATTCTGTGGTTTTGCTGAAGAATTAGTTAACTACGAAGCTCTGGCACTGTGCTTAAAACTATTAGTCATTTTTCCATTTACACTTTCCAAATAAATTGACAGTCATAGCGGTACCTTTGTGATTTATTTTAATACTCTGGTTCAAAGATTTTGCGCTGTGAGAGGGTATGGCGTCATATTTGTGCCACTATTCTGAGTGCACGTAACAAAAAATTTGAGCGTAAGTAAAAAAAATTTGCAAGTACAAGTGTTGCATTTGAGGAGAAATTTATTTTGAGTGAAGAAAAGCTAAACTTGAACAATCAAAATTCACTGCTGCTTGCAAAAATGTATTTCAGTGTTTGCTACTATCCATATGCACACACAATAGCAGCCCCTCTCACTCAGCTTTTGCCGCCAAGATCTGCATTTGCTCAGATCTTGGCGGACCTGCTCGCAGCAGTCGCTCACGCTCTCAACATTTCTGCCCGTACGTGTTCAACTCTTTCTGTACACCGTTATATTTGTGCCACAAAACCAACCAATCACAGACTTGGATGTAAAAAATTCTGATTGGCTGTTTCGGTCTCCAATCAGCACGCTAGCTACTGCAGCCAAACCCAGGCAAATATCCCAGAATGCATTTCGTCCAAAACTCAAGCGAGGCAGAGGAGCGCAGAGTGGTGGAGTTTGAAATATTACTCTTACTGGATCACAAAATAAACCTTTAAGATATTTTCACGTCATATCCCCTGATGTAAAATGTTCTGTTCTTATTTAAACAGCTGACTCTGAATTAAATTCACTCCAAATTCAACAACTGGTACATCTCTCACAAATAAATGTCCAACCTGCAGTATTTATTTACTTAGTTATAGGTGGCAAATCTCCATGTGCTGACAGGTAGGCGAGAATTAACAGTTATTAGTCTTCAACCTGGTCTATACTATATAAACAGCCCTACCTGCCCACACAGAATACCATGTGTTTCAAATATGAAAATCAAAGGATTATTAATAGTTGACAGCTAATTTATCCATTTTTTATATCGTTTCTTGGGATTGTGCAATCAGAGCTTCATCAACATCATACAACCCCTCAACCTGAATATTGAGAATAAACAAGACAAAATTTATGGGAAAGATTCATCAGAATCCTGACGATGAATAAATAAATAAATAAACACAGTTTGTGAAATTATTACGTAATGTCTTAACAGTAGCTTAACTAATATTGCATGAATTACATCATTTTTAAATGCGGTCAACTGCCTCTGCTTCTGCACATCTCCGATAAATTGCAGCAGTAATTTTATGGACAACCTTTGCAGACAGGTAAGAGAGCGCACACTGTCATTAGCATCACAGCGTATTCTTTTGTCACACATTAGGTGATCAGTCAAACAGCTCTCTTAAATTTATACAGTTCACACTGAGTATAGATGGATATTAAGAAATAACTTCCTTTCCTGAACGGAAATTACCAATTAAATTAAATCGTAACTATAGCAACAAATCACATCTGTCGTCTAGAGTGGCTTTACATCGTAAGGTAGAGAACCCACAATATTAGAGAAAGAATCCCACCAATCAGACAGGCACACTATGAGCAAACAATCAGCAACAGTGGGAAGGAAAAACTGCTGCAACCTCTGCTAGAACCAGGAAATCTGTCAAGACTGGTTGGGGGTTAGGGCAACAGATGCAAGTCTTCAGAGCAGTGGCAGCGTGACTTTCTTTGTATATACCTGAACCTGATTTACCTTTTAATTTTCTTACTTGTCAAAATGCATCGTGGGTAAAATACAATCCTTGAAATAGTAATAACACAGTATCCTCAGCAAAGATGAATTAAACAAGTTTTATTTTAATGAAAGTTTACTTCAAGTCTTCAGATTTTTGCTGTTTTTATTTGATTACTTTAAAGAATATGATTACCTTAAAATAATCAACTAAAGACAGTTTTGATGGAGCTCCTGACCCAGCCCAAGCTCTCTATGAAGACGAGGAAAAAACTCCCTGGGGGCCAGATTGACGGAAGAAACCTCGGAAAGCCCATTCAAAGAGAGATCCCTTTCCTGGGATGGCTGGGGGGTTACAGGAATTCCAAAACACCAAAGTTTAAAATAGGGCAATTAAAAAATTATTTCCTGTCAAACAGAAAAAAGAAAGTTACCTCATATATCACACATACATGATAACGTCTGAATTGCGTGTGTTTGTGTGTGTGCGTGATGGGTTTATCTCAGCCAAGCGTGATGCTGGAGGTCCTCCAGCGTCGGCCGCATCTCTGGGACTCTGGTTAAACACGCGTCCAAGAAATCCCGGCAGCCTGGAAAGAAAGGAAAGAGAAAAAACATGAAGATGATCGTTCCAGTGGTCCAAGCCATCAGTCAATCTCGAAGTGTGACGTTTTCTTACGTTTAGACAGACGGCTTTTGAATTTCAGGCGCTTTTTGAGGAAGCTCGTGGTGTTAAAGTCCCCACATGAAGCGCTTCGTACAGAACCACTCCCATTTGCCATACCGTGGTGGGTCCACACCTGTAGCAACTGCGCCTGTACCACTCGGGAGGGGAGTAAATGTCTGTACCTAATAAACAGACACAATTGCAATTTCTTCTAAAACAAAAGGTGAAAATTGTTACATCTGTGAAGAGCAAGAGCAGAATATGTTACCATAGAAGACGCGGTACAGCGACCGCTCCTTAACAAAGCAGCTCAGTCCAAAGTCGATGATATGAACACGCGGTACATCTGAGCCGGTCTCAATTAGAATGTTCTCACTCTTGATGTCCCGGTGAAAGATGTGTTTATCCTCCAGGTGCTTCGCAGCATCAACCAGCTGCTTCAGAATGACCTGGAAACGATGAAAAGACAATAATCAATCAATGGGTTAATGTTTCTCTAATACTCTGTGCTTTGATTGAATGATGTACAGTCTAAGGCTCTTCTAAGGCAAGTCAACTTGCCTTGGCCTTGGCCTCTGGTAAAAATCCTCCATTTTCTTCTATGTATTTATCCAGGTCCACAGCGGGGACAGGTCTCTCCATCACCAGGATCAGCTCTCTGCCAAAGTCAAACCACCCCAGCAGAGACACTGGGGCTGATGTTCCCACTGATCCATCTGCTTCAGCTGCAAGCTTCAGCATGATGGCAACTTCCACTGACAGATGCTTCCGTTTTCATCCTGAAATATTTCGACAAAGTGGATGATGAGGAACAGACGTTCCACAGGTGAACGCTGCATGCAATCCACTAATGTAAAACAATTCAAGTGTTGCACATTTACCGTCACTTTGCAGTACACTTTCCCCTTTGGGATGTGTTTGATGGCCACCTAAAAGACACAGGGCATTGATCAGCATTTCCTCAGTATGACATAATTAAAGGTGTAAAACAGCACACGTCTCAGCTTACGATATTATCCCTTATCTGCGTTACTGCCTGTCTTACTACCACCATCTCAACACTTACTGGAAAATGATCTTTTGCGCGGTAGCCAGCAAACACTGCTCCGCAGCCTCCTTCTCCAAGCCGGTGCTCCTCCACGTATCTCGCTTGAAGTCACCTAAACAGACAAACAAATTGGGTTTTACTACTACAGCTGTCACACAAATTACTCTCTGCTGTACCCTAAATGTTCATTTTGCCCTTCACCTGAATATAAAAGCCAAGCTGCTTGCTACTTACGTTTCTGTTCGGCCACTGACTTTTTGGCAACATTTTTGGTTTTGTCCTGGTCCACGTTCTTCTTCTTAGGTGGGTCCCTCCTGTCTCCCGCAGCTTTCCTTTTGCCAGCGTTTTGGTTTTTACTGCAGCTCTCTGAAATGTCTATGCTGCAGTCTGCAGATGTGGAAAACACCAAAAGCACATCAGCTTATTAGATAATAGACACAAATATCACCCAAACACTAATATCTTAAACCCAGCAACCAGCTGTACACTTAATCTACCCCTCACTCAACTAATTAGCCTACCTTTACCAGTGTCCAACCAGGAAGATGCTTGTCCCTTGTCACCGCTCATATGGTCAAGAAGTTTACACTTTTTTGCTGTATTGGTTGTCCCCGCTTCATCTTGTTGGACCTTGCGCTTGACTCCTTTGACCACATGAGCATCTGAGCTGGTGGAAGGACCAGCCTGCTCACTGACCCTCCTTCTTTTTATGGGGATCTTTTTTTCAGGACTGGCCTTTCTTTTTGTCATTCTGGTCTTACAATCTATAAACAACAACAACACATTAGTGAAAAAGAGCGTTCGACATCAGGACTGGAAGCATTTTGATGCCATTGAATTTTAAATTAGTATTGCTTAAAATATAATAACAAGTTTATGCTTTTGATAAAAAACAGACCAACACGAGTCCATACTAGGTCTACTAAGTCTTAGATACTGATGACACTTGTTGCTCTGTTTTCACTGCTCAGTCCAAGAATAAACTTGTCACATTATTTTACCAAAAGACAAAGTGCCCCAGTAACCTTTCTTTGATTAGACATGTTGCAATTACGCTAGTTTCAATCAAACATAGGATTTAAATCCTCTAAAAATGAATCATTTTATACACAGAGTGTCAACATTTTTAGAAATGTAGATTCTGTTATTTGGGGGATTTGAGCTAGATTTTCCGTTTTTTTACTTACTTTGATCTCCTGGATCTTTCTTATCTGCCTCAGTCGTAACTTTTCTTGTTTCCTTTTTCATCTTAATTTTTTGAGAACTTTTAAAATAGAAAATGTCACCTTAATGTGCAAATAGTCCTTCAAATGTCTGGATGCTTGACTTTTCTAACTAAGCTGTATAAGCCAGTTCTGTGAGTGAGCTTTAAAAGCAAACTTCGGAGACTATGGCAACACAACATTAGAACCTTGCCTTTCAGCGACATCACTGACTGCCAGTAAAAGTGTTCCAATTAGTTTAAAGAAAAACACTCTGGCAGACAAAGCCATAATATTTCATATATTTCAGTAATTTCACATTAAACTTTCTTTCATTATTTGTATAAAGACTTGAATTGTGGATGCTACTATGAAGACTTCTAGTTTACCAAACACTAATAAACACAGTGACAGCTACATTGTCATACGATTTCAAGTATTTATTATTGTATATTTAACTTTCTTATTATATCAATTGATTAACCAAAAAAAGTTAAAGGGATAAAAACAGTGTGTGTGTACTGATGATCAAATCTGAGATAAAATATAATACTTTTTTATTAAGTCAGTGTTAACTGTATTTTTTTCTGTTAGTATCATTCCATAGCACAAAGCGCGGGTAGGAAGGAAGTGATCATCAATTTCTATCACTTTGTCAAAGGCTGAGCGTAGGGTGTCATCCCAAGACTGTCCCAGTGGAAAATCTTCTGTGGGGCAAATCATCGGAACCGGCAGGGTCTTCTCGTAAGGCCCTAGTGAGTCTCCTCCCACTCGGAGTCAGTGTCGGACAACCCCGCATCACCGCTGAGCGCCACGCAGACACTACACACTGCTAAATATCGTGATCGGAACCCCAAATACTGCCCCAAAAGTTTATTAAATCCCACCCAATGTGTTCCTAAACTTATAGGACATGACAGGCACAAACTGACTGCAGGCTTTATTCCATGTTCTTTGTTTGTGAATGCCCCATGTACACATTTAACCTCCACCCACTCCAATAATGTCCTGGGGTGAAGCAGGCTTTGGTAAACCAGGGGCTGCGTGCAGCCCGTCTCCACCAAAGCCTGGCGTATACCCCCTTGACACCTTACTAGAATGCTGTACCTCCACCTAGGGCCGGGGGGGGTGGGGGTTGCCCGAGCCCCAGCAATGCGGAACACCTAAGGTGTCCCAGCTGCCAGAACTTTCACCACTCCTGCCCTGACACCTCTGCCGGTGGATGAGTGCAGTGCCTGTCATTTCCGGGGCCTGGGGAAGAAGAGGGGAAAAGAACAGGTTTATGAGCCACATCGGCAGCGCCCACTCTGCCGGGCGGGTCAAGGGAACTTACTTCTCAGCGCTAGCAGGGGTGGCTGCCTGCCCTGCTCTGCTCCTTCTGCCCTGGCAACCAGGCAATTCTCAGCCAGGGTGACTTGCCGGTCAATGGCAGGGGACCCCTCGGGTGGGCCACTTTGTCCAGCAAACCAATGACTGTAGAAAACAGTTCTCCAAAAGCACATATAGTATTTACCTAAAAAGCAGTTAATGTCATCTTGCATTTATTGATTGTTACTACATTGTTTTACAGCAGCTAATTAAAAACCATCATCTTAACTACATGTTTTTTTTTTGTTTTGCAGTTGTCCTGTAGGTGATGGTGTAGCACAGAGACTGAACTAGTGGCTAGCTAACATAAGAAGAATGTACTTGAAATGTACTGTACTTGAAACTTGCACCATCTCATCTTTGCAGCGTTCACTTTGAAGAGATTATCTTCACCAAGGACTCACAGGTTAAGAAAATTTACAATTTTCATATTACAATATATAATTTTAGAGCATGATTACAGCTGTGCCATCTTGATTGAAAATTAAATACATCTAGATGGCACTGATCTAAGTATGGCAAAGAAGCGCTCCAAGTTCACATTATGAAAAAAATTATTTTTTTTTTCAGACGAAAAGTCAGAATTTTGAGACTGAAGTCAAAATTACATTGCAAGAAAAAAATTGAAATACTATTTAGAGAAAAAAAAATGAAATTTGGAGATTACGGCTGATTTTTGAGGACAAACTTCCAAATCTGCTATACCCTCTAAAAATTCTTTGTGTAGATGAGTTAGTGGAAGAACTTAATCATTCTTATCACTTCGTCTGATACAACATCCATCCTCCTTATTTCTTAAACGTGTAACAATCGAATTGCATCTTTCCATTGTCAGCCATCTCATTTTGTACAAATCCAGCCAACTCTTCCAAGTTTGTGTATTTTTTAAACCCTATTTAGCACCACATTGTGTTTATGTAATAAAAGATAAATAATTTCCTTGCAACTAAAACCGGTTCAAAACTATGATTTCACTAACACTATTAAAATGTATTCACTAAATTGCCAAGTCTTGCAATGTTAGTTCCACTTCGAAGTTTCACTAACTGCAGCAAACAGCTAACAGAGGCTAATAGCAGTTAACAGTAGCACAAATAGCAGAACTTACAACAGAAAAGTTCAGGATTAATAGCCATGATACTATATTTTTGCATACGATGCTCATTGCTGTTGCCATTAACTATTCTTTGTGTAACACAATGTGTACTTACACCAAAGCCTTAATGCTTGGAAATCAGGACTGTTGACCTTGGGCAGATAACTAAGAATCAAATCAAATCAAATCAAATCAAATCAAATCACCTTTATTGTCACGTCACATGTGCAGGTACACTGGTACAGTACATGCGAGTGAAATTCTTGTGTCTTGAGCTTCACAAGCAACAGAGTTGTGCAAAATACAATAACGTGCAACAAGCAAAATATAAAATGGTTAATCTAAAAAGTAATAAATATATGTACCATATATAAAGGTATATACATTACTGAATGTGTGTACTAAATATGTTTTTCACGTGTGTGTGTGTGTGTGTGTGTGTGTGTGTGTGTGTATATACATGTTTTACAAATGAAATAGAGTAAACAATAAAATAAGATATATAAAATATAAAATATACAGAGGTAGGTATGTGCAAAACAGTGGCATTAATGTACAGTATGGAGTGCATAATGTTGAAGTTCCAGTAGTGAGGGTGAGGTGTCTATGAAGTGTTCAGCAGTCTGATGGCCTGGTGGAAAAAGCTGTCTCTCAGTCTGCTGGTTCGGGACCGGATGCTGCAGAACCTCCTTCCTGATGGAAGTAGTCTGAACAGTTTATGGCTGGGGTGACTGGAGTCCTTGATGATCCTCCCGCTTTCCTCAGGCACCGCTTCCTGTAGATGTCTTGGAGGAGGGAAGCTCACCTCCAATTATCGTTCAGCACACCGCACTACTCTCTGGAGAGCTTTGCGGTTGTAAGCGGTGGTGTTGCCATACCAGGTGGTGATGCATCCAGTGAGGATGCTCTCAATGGCACAGCGATAGAAGGTCCTGAGGATGCGGGGGCTCATGCCGAATCTTTTCAGTCTCCTGAGAAAGAAGAGGCGCTGCTGCGCCTTCTTCACTGTCTTGTTTATGTGTACTGACCACGTAAGATCCTCAGCCAGATGTACACCAAGGAAGCGGAAGCTGCTCACTCTCTCCACAGCGGCGCCGTTGATGGTGATGGGGGTGTGTACTCCTCTGCACCTCCGGAAGTCCACTATCAACTCCTTTGTCTTTGCGACGTTGAGGGTGAGAATCTGTATCTTCAATTTCACCACAATGTTTAAGGCCAAAAATCACACAGTTTCTCTGGAAAGAGGTTACAAGAATTGAAATGTGTCCCAAATATCTGTATCCCATCAGAGGCTAGTTTCTTAAAGGAGAGGTAGTAGCTTCTCCACCATAGGACCAGTAGGACCTCCAGCACACAATGAAAACTTACTTAACATTAACACATTTATTAAAACACAATTTTAAACAATAACCCTTTTCTTTTAGTGTGTTTCAATTTGTTCCTACCGCTCCATTGGAATGGTGTACTATCCAGTAACAGCATCCAGCTGGCAGAAGCATACACCTGCAGCAACACCAGGCAGGATAGTTCAGCGGAGTCATCAGATGAGGATTACCATGAAGTGGTTCATCCAGCAGGAAGAGGACACCAAAAGGGGAGGGAAAAAACACAGAAAGCATAGTTATGACTAACTCAGTGTCACTAACAGCTCATCTAGCAGTCTTAACATCATAAAGATACAGGCTGGTTCATATAAAAAAAATATTAACAGAAAACATAAATGCTGTTAAACAAATTTTCTTAGGCAAAAACACATCTCCGTGTTTGACCTTGTATCAGCCGCCATATTGGAAAGGTAGCCAGGTTTCCTTAGCTGCTAGCTTGCTAACAGTCTGCTATCCACCCCGGTAATAACTTCATTCACATATTTTATAACATTTAGCTTTCTTCCTTAACAAAAACATCGCAGTTGTGGATTTGACTCTCGCTGCAGCATAATAAGATCCAGAACATTAAATTTGAACATGCACTGCAAGCTAACTCCCCAGAGGAGTTCATGCAATGGCGAATGCCTGTCGGATTCGGCTCATGACTTCTCTCTCTAACAACACATTAAAACATCAGTTTCAAGTACAAATGTTTCGTAAACTTATCTACAGCGACTCATATTAAATGTACCCAAGTTTCCTGCTGGCAGTGGGCACGAGAACAACACTCCTCATCAGATCAACGGGCGGAAAAGAAAATACTAGCTGGGCTAGGCGGCTGCTATGCTCACGGCATTGTGGTGCGTTCAATGACTGCCAAATGATCAAAAATCTCATACTTCAGAAAATAACCTGGGTTACAAGAGAATTTTTAAAAATCGCAAAATTAATGACTATCTATTGAAACATATTTACTATACCTAAAAAAAGTATGAGTGTACAAATTTTAATTGCCCGTTGCTAATATGGTGAGTCATGAGGGTGCTACCCATGCTCTATGACTCTATGACTGACAGTTTCGCTATGCACCAAATTGTCAGTTATGTTTAATGCTATAAATAAAATAACTTTACTTATCTTTTAAGATAGGTATGTTAAGATGTGCGAATGTTAAAGCATGAATATTAGCTGTTGTAATTAGCATATTTTAATGAGTCATTTTTGCACTGCAGGAGATGAGTGACAAAAAGGTTCCTCCCACTGAAAACGCTATGTCCATATAATATGAACAAAATCCACTTTTGGGGATTTAGTACCTGGATGATTGAGCATGCATCAAGACAATGAGTCCTTTACTTTAGTAAAACTTTGTAATGCAACAAGCGCAAAAAATGGGCTGTTAAAAAAAGGAAAAAAAAATCTGAACTATAGCACCGACCCTTAAATAGCAGTCAAGCCCAATAAACAATTTCTTTCGTTAAAAGAGGGGCCTAACGTCCACCACAATTATGTGAGATGATAAAGCCATACAGAAAATGATTACTTCAAGATATAGCTGCTAAAAGGCGTTCTACAAGCTACCGAATTATGTGTATGCATCCTCTCTTGATTTATTTCCAAAGTTTACTCACTTGATTTGGATTACTGAATGGAACCTAACCATTTTATTAATCTATACACACAGAAATAGCCACACAAATTAAATTAGTTAGTCAAATTTTATCCAGACACTTGGTGAAATAATCACACAATGTAGTCCCTCTAATGACAGCAACATACTCTTGTTAGGAGGTGGTGGGATTGTCACATGCACTGAACTAGCATGATTTACTTAAAGTTGATGTGATTCCCAGATTGGATGAACTATTTGCATTTTGCCCAGCATTATTTTTATTTTTGTTTTCTGATTGCTGATTGGTAGTGGTTGCCAGAATTATGCTTTCGCTTAAAATACAGTGTTAGCCACTAGTGCCTCAATTTCTTGGTTGCCTAAGAAATTCATCCTATCAGAGCCCTCAAAAACAAAAAATAAAGACAAAAAATAGATTTTACAAAACATAATTCCAATTAAAATAGTTAGCTGGGTAAAATGCCACATTTTTTATGTCATGGTACAGTTAGTGTGATTCTTGATTCTTATGATAAAATGTAATTATATTTTAATCCCACAAATTTCTTATTTCTTTTTATAAGAGGTCACACACTTAGAGGATATCCCAAAGTCACACATTTTACAACAGCAACCTCATTTTATAAATGCAATACACTACAAAAAAAGGGGAATGAAAGCAAAACATTAAGAGCTTTTTATAGAATAAATTGCATGACTGCAGTGAGAAAGCAGTAACATCACGACAATGTCAGTTGGGAGTGGGGAGAGGGTTTTAGGAAGGATTCGAGTGCCAGGTCTTACAACTGCAGCACAGATCATAATAAA
Source organism: Oreochromis aureus (assembly GCF_013358895.1). NCBI lineage: Eukaryota > Metazoa > Chordata > Actinopteri > Cichliformes > Cichlidae > Oreochromis > Oreochromis aureus. Next base: position 10,408,370 of record NC_052957.1, on the reverse strand, counting down.
ATTGCTATTTGCTTGGGTATTACCTTCATGAATGACATCCATATCAATAGGAAGCAAATTCTCTATCTTCAAGTAAGGATTTTAAGGGGGATAAGGGGCGGGGACACCTACTGATATACAAGTTATACTAAAGCTTTAGCATAGGAGTAATACTAATGATTCTTGACACCAGCGATGCTGACAAAATGGTGTAACCATTTGATTTTTTTAAAGATATAATTTCCTATTACTGACATCATCTAGAGACTGGGGTTTGACTCCAGTGTGAGACCATCATTTTCTTCACTTTTCTTTATTTATGTAACTTTTGTTTTCACTGGCAATTTAGTGTTAGGTTAGAACAAAAAACGAATTAGGAAGGTTAAAGACAGAACATTACTAGACTGTGGTTTTAATTAAAATGTAGCCTTTGACAATGCTTAACATATGAGAAGCTACTTTTAGGGATATCACCCAATTTGTAATATTGCAAAACATTTCTTAAGGCAGACAAGTTATGCTGGCTGGGTCAGTGTCATATTTGTTGTAATTGATGTCTGGTTTGTTCTGTTCCCTAGTGATGGGTTCATGCTACTCATCTCTCTGCTTTAGGCTTTCCACACATGCGTGTGGAAGGATTGGGAGTCCTCAAAACAGACTCATGCTGTCAAATATAATTAAGCTTTTGCGACTGGAAATAATCATTTCTTTGAATAAAGTGGTCCTGAATGAGCTGTGATTGTTTACCTGAATAAGAGTGAGCAAAACATAAAAGGAGGAGGCAGGAATACAAATGGCGAAGAGATGTTCATTACAAATGTAACTGTGAAATGTCACAAAGGATCGTAACCCGAGAGGAAATACATTTCCATTCAAACATGATTAAAAAACGTAGTTTCGTTGTGCGAGAACATTTTTTTTCTTTTGGAAACAAACTTGTGTGGATAGATTTTACTTGTACTGACTGACAGATGTATTCAATTTCCCCGGCATTGTTTAGTGCTAATTGTCAGCTTTTGAGTAGATGCGTCTGCCCCTCAGGACACCGTCAAACTGACTGTTCTCAAAAGTCATTAATATACGTGCCAGCGCTGACTCACTATTCAATATTCAACAAAGACATCATGCAAATATCAGAACTGTGGTGGTAAGAAAAGGCTGTGGTGATTTTTTTTCATTCATTGACCTTGAAAGCCAGCAGCGGTTTCTCAGCATAGCAAAATGTATGGCTATATATAGATATATAGCGATGTATTTAGTTTACTCAGTGCTGAGTGTTTTTCATAATTCTTCACAGAACTGATGTATTTGCCTGAGCTTTCTTTATCAGATGTTCCTTTTTTAATGATACAGTAATCATGCCGTCATTCAATTCACTTCATTTAAACTGTATTTATGTCTTTACTTCTCAAAAACAGTCATCTCAAGGTGACTATTCCTCATCAAAAGGAATCAAACAGAAGCTATAATTATGCACCAATATTCTTTAAAGAAAAAAAAATCGTTTCTATTCTATCCTTAAACGACGTCCATCAACAGACGATCACAGTTCTCTAGAAAATAACCTTAGCAATGACCCGAATCCAATCCACTGGAAGACATAATTGTTTCTGTTGTCAAAAACTTAAATGTGCAATTGATTTTTTTTTCTTTTTTAGAAAGTTTTAACTGAATAAAATTTTATAGCTCAGAGTTCTGGCCAATACCTAAGTACATTTCCACTTCTTTGATATGACTAAGGCCTTTACTGTGAAACAAACATGAATTATGGACTTAAAAAGCATATTATTAAGTTTAACTGCACACTCCCATCTTATTATTGATCATCTTTAAGTTTCAAAAGCAACTAACAGCATTCTTGGAATTTTACCTGCTCTTATTTGTGCAGTCCGTGCGTTTGCTGTTGATTTAAAACTCGTCTAATTAATTATTCAAGGGTATTATTTTCTACAGTGAATCTATTTCCTGCATCAGCGATGCCAGTAATGGCTCCCAGAGGATTCTGGAGTGCCATACTTTCACCTCCTCTGCTTATAAGAAAGTGCCTTCATAATAGGGCTGCAAACAAATTCAACACACACACACACACGCACACAAAAATCGATGTTTCAAGGACTTGCAGTGTTTAACAAAGTACTAAGTGAATCTCTGTTCTTGTTAAAGTGCAAGTTTTTTTTTTTCCAGTATCCTCTATTCAGCTGAAGCTGTTTCAAAGATGTAATACCAGCTACAGTGCAGCTGAATAGTTTAGGTGAACTTAAATAGAGTATAAATTGAGTTTTGTGTGACTCATCATGCTATTGTAGCAGAAGTCTGAAATGCCTGCCAAGTCCCACTTTTTGTTCAGAGCCCTATTGTATTATTAAAGAAATACGAAGTTAATCACTTTATTTTTCTTGTAAACGTATATTTAATCAAAGCTAACAGTGGCTAAAGTGGACCAGCAGAGGACCAGCTGTTTCATCTGACTGATGATTGATGTTAATCTCAAGTATTACATAAACACACAGACATGTTACATATAATAAATAAATGTGAGAAATGTGGGTGTAGTTATTTATAAAATATTTCCATGGAGAAATAATGAAGATAATCTCTAAGCAGGTTCTAGTCGTGACATAAATGATTCTCCTGTTGATTAGTTTAGATTAGTTAGAGGTATTGGGGACGTATGTGCTTCGAAGACTGCGGTGAACTTTGCATGATCTTTATGAAACAGAGCGATTGGAATTTTTAATTAAAGGTGTTAGAAAGAAGTGACCAGACACAAGGTGTTTTGAACAGGATGTGATGTGTCATATTAAAAAGAAGGGACCGATGGCTGATTAAACCCCTTATCTGTTCTGGTGTTATGTCATGGTAAATCATGTTCAGTTTAACAAACCTTAAACTCAAGTTTGCAAAAAAACAACTTTTTCTGAAATAAGCCCACTGCACAAAAAAGCCATATAACGGTGATAAGCAGGACAACTCCTCGGATTATATTAGATTAGAGGAGATGAATTACCAGGACAAAAAAAAGTATTTTAGTACAAGTACCAATATAATCTGAAGACACACTAGAAAGGAACATTCCTATTAAGCAAAAAGAACCACATGTGTTTCTTTTGTTTGTTTGTTCCTTTCTTTCTTCCCCCTCCCCCCTAAAAGTATTATCAAGATATGTTGTCTCAAACTAAGGAATGTTTTGTGCCTTTAATGAACAATGTCCCCCAAATTACTACCCATTCCAATAAACCTAAAGTGGAAGGTCCCTGGTCCGATCCCGAGAGGAGATCAGTTAAAAGAAAACTGTGACTGCACTAGAGAACTTGTCTTGGTGTGAGCCAGAGAGCCATTTAAACTTCGAGGCCAGTGGACAAAATAAACTTAACAGCAATCATTTCTTCTAAAAATGTCCAACTGCACAGACTTCACTTCCAGAATAGTTTTTGACTGAAAGAAAAAAAAGTCCAGATGAAAAAATGTTGACCGCCAAAAGGTAATATCTTTATACAGAGTTTAAATAGGGAGGCGTGAGGCAGGTTCCTCATCCAGAAGACCAGGTTAGCATGGGCCTGGTTAGGTGTAAGCACTTACAGCTACTTAGTTTGGAAACGATCATGGTAACATGAACCATGTGATGAAAAATGAGCAGTGTCATTTCAATAAGGAGAGATCATTTGGAAGAACTGCATATGGTTTATTGAGATAGAAAAATTAATCAATTTATTTGGCAATTAGACTCTGATGACCCATCATGGCAGGACTAAGTGGTCATAGGATTTAGGACGGGACACCCCCAGAGTCTAAGCGCTGGTGGTGGTGAAGATGAAGAGTGAGGCTTGGATGGAGCGCTGAGTGACTTGGATGACAAGGAGATTGGGAGGTGGTGGGTTGCACGAATGAAAGTCTGAAAGGGAGAATGATGGAGAGCGCCACACAGATTCACAGAACTGCTCTTCACTGGATCTTTGTGTTAACTAGTCGTTGAACAGTTGCTACCTAAAAAGTACCGAAAAAAGTGGCCAGTGTGTGCATAGCTGCACTTTGGCTGTGCATAATACTAAAGATCACAAGCAGAAATAGTCAAAGCCTGAGCAGCTGCAGGCAATACCAAAGAAATGTATACAATATTGTTTTACATCCCACTCTTTGCTTAACAAGCAGCACCACAATAGTTGAATTAGTTCTGCACTGTTCATTTGTTACACATGCCATCTATTGTAGGCACTGTTGGAATAACTGGCTTAGATTAACCTTAAGACATGAACAAACAAAGAACCCTGATCGGTTCTTTCAGCTTTCCTCATCCTTACATATATGATGATAGATGATGGAAGAGACAGGCCAAAAAAACCTTTGTTGTCTTTTAGAATTATGGCAAATACTACAAGTGTAGGCTGTCATCAACTGTCACCTGCAGCAATGTGTTAGTCGGGAATTAATAGAAAATGTTTTCAGGTAAAAGAATGACTCACCAGAGCGGCTGCTGGGCTGCCAAGCTGAACAACATTTTATCACAATCTGCTACTTACAGCTTTTGTAATCTGTTCTTTATGATACTAACAGAGCTGAATGTTGCTGTGTGCAGTCAGTGTCCTGACTGCTCTGTACACCTTAGTGCTTTTGAATCGATGAACCTCTTAAAAAGAAAAAAAATTACCAGTATGGATAATTACAAGGCTGCCAGCCTGAGCAATTAGACTCTTAGATTAGAAAAAGATTTCTCTAATTCTCTAATTCTAAGAATTTCTCAGTATATTTTACAAGTTAAAGAACAGCAGTGGTGAAGGGATGTAGGCAGCAAGCATCCAGGGTTTGATTCCTGGCTGTGTATAGCTGATCCAGCAAATACTGTTTGGTAAGTTTAACCTACAGAGTTAACTACCCTGAGAAAGTCCAGCCAGGAGTTCCAGTGCCAAGGGCGAGAGACTTAAAAGACCAAATCAGGTTAAAAAACAAAAAATATTTGGAATAGTTACCTATAGGCAACCCTTGCCCAAGGATCTTCTGGTTGAGGCGTTAATCATTAGGGACCCATATATAAAGAGTATGTTTAATTAAAAATGTTAAACAGGTTAAGTTCTGATTTTACAGGACTTGCTGGTGGACCCATTCCATAGAATCACACCAGTAAACATGATGGTGACCTCCTTCTGTCCCGTCAGTAGTCAGCATTGCTATTAACACCTGGACCTTTTTGGACAGCTATAAGCATAACCCACAAAAGGTCCAGTTGCAGAAAAGGGAAATTTCTTCCACTTTAAGGATTCTGCATGCAAGGGTTAATAGAAAAACAATTTCAGATTAATCTTAGTAATATAATGCCAACATTATTTGCCCTTCCATTGCCAATTTTCTGATATCCAGTTTAGAATTTTCTCCTATAACATAAATATTTTTTCTCTCAAAACTGACAGTAATTGTAGTAAAGAGGACAATTAATAGCAATGTCAGCTTTGCCACAAATAATGTCTTCCATAGATAAACCCCATTTCATTTAAATGAATGTGCCAAGTTAATCCACTGTCTTATTATTGTCTGCTGATAATTTTGAGTGTTTTATAAACAATGTTTTGTAAAGCCAGGAGCAGAACAGATTCTGCATGACTCTCCCCATCAGAATGACACTTAAAAAAATCATTAAGCCTCTGCATTTAATTTAGTGAGCAAACCTCTATTTCTATAATAACAAAAGGATTGCATAAACAGGAACAGACAGATGAAGAGACTGGAGGGGAGACCAGTAGTAAATCTATATTTCTACATTCATATACAATAGAAAAGAGTCAGGAGTGATAGGAAAAGATGGGTAAAAAGAAAGATGAATGAGAAATTACTTTACATAAAGGATAAAAGCATTCATTAATATAACTCTGTCCATTACTTCATTCAAAAGGACAACATTATAGAGACTCGTTGATGAAAGTGGCCAAGGAGCCTCACCTGCAAGATTTAAAGTCATTCTTCTTCTCTTAGGTATCGTTTCTCATTTGCATGACAGTAGGTAGATTTATATTAATGCATTTAAATGTTCCAGGAGATTCTTATACATTTGGACCATATTAACACCTACTTTTAGGCTCATTCATGTATCTAAATCCAGTGGTGGGATCACAGCTTTGATTTGAGACAAAGGTTTCATAGATCAGTTTTGTGATCTTTAAAAAAATATGATCTTTATTATTTGTATATGTTTTTCCTGGACTTACAGGTGTAGGGAGAACACTAAAAGTAAATGCAACCCTCCACCTTGCTTACTCAGTCTCACAAAGTCAACCAAAGTCTACACAGCTTTGCTCAAACACTGTAATCATTGGGTGGTCACACACAGACACACACACGAGACATGCCCGGCCTTAATGAATATCCACAGTGCCCTCTACTGGGGACAAAGAAACGCACCCTTTAACTTCATCTCTGAGAAGATTAATTTTGAACAGAAATCCCAGTTTAGGGAACAGGTGTTCACATCAATGACAGGAAGGAAATTTTGTTACTACTTTTATTGTGTGTGCATGTGTTTGTGTGTGTGCACTGATCGTTGTCTCAGCCACATTTCAAGAACTTGAGATCTGGAGAGCTGTGAGGGGAAAAAACTATTTTGCAGTTTTTAAATAGTATAATTTCTACAGAGACAACTTAAAAATGAATATAGATATAGCATTGTTTCAGCATCTTTTAGTGCAAAAAACAAAATTCTGAATGTTTGAAGTTAACCAGCCTTCAAGAAGACATTTCTTTGTTTTTCAAATCTCTTTCTAGTCTCAGAGGTAGTCATATCTTATTCTATAACCACTTATAGGTTCATTTTCAGCTTATTTTGAACATAATGGAAGATCAAAGATAAAAGTTTTTGTTTAATCACTCACTTCTACCAGTAGACAACTGGTAGAACACATTATTCCAACTGCACAACATGTGTTTCGCTCTAGTTTGGTAACCAGCTCACTCAGATGAAGGGAAGCTGATGTGTTACTGAACATAACTATAATTTGACAAGGCATCAATATACATAAGTCTATTTTAATGCAGGAGCTGTCTGACAGCTGCTGCCAGCACAGCAGAAGCAGATACCCCACCCCCAGGACAGGGTGTTTCTCAGATGCTTTAATCTTAGATGTACAGAATGTGCAAAATTATGATTTTATGGAAATGATGCAAATAATCACACTGCCATCCTCCATTAGTATGTGACAGCCTTACATTATGCAATGTTATGCATAGTGTTCTGTCCACCCACCACTATTGCAGTCAGAATGTAGAGTGATGGTGTGCATGTCTAATAAATATTGCAGGAGGATACATTTGGACCATCTACCAAACTGCATAAATCAAGAAGCTTTCCAGCCCCACATTATAAAGCCTTCTCTTGGCTGCATGGCCCTTCTGCTCTCCAGCAACTGTCAGTGGTTACTCATAAGCATGTATGTATCTATGCTTTCATGTTTGCCTGCACTTGGATTAGTTTCTCAGCAAGACTACACATGTAGTCCTTTAACTTCACATAAACCGGGTACAGTTAATTAGTACTGAACTGAGTAGAACGGGGGTCGCAGTTTCTACCAAATAACACCTGCCAGGAAAGACCTTCATTTATTAGTGTGGGATAAAAGTTTACTGCACCCCGTTTCTTAGAAAAACCGGGCTGGTTTGGCAGGTTTTTAATATGGGAAGCAACGACAGCAGGTATTGAAATCACTTTCAGTAAGAAAGGGCGAAGGTTTTAGGGATATGGCAGGCCAGGGTCCTGTGAGATTTGCAGCTTGTGTGCCACTAATCCACATCCTCAGGCACATCTCTGAGATACCAAAATTCCACTTTTTAAGATGACAACCCAGATTTATCATCTTTACCCTCAAAGTCCTTTTGTGACTTTGAGTTCACAATTGGAAGAAAATGCCATTTTATACTGTTAATTATTAAACTTTATAGTGTACATTATGCTGCAAAAAATTTAAAGGGGCATAAACAGAAAGGCTGGTGTTTGGGAACCTTCCAGCTGATACTCAAGTAGCCTTTTTATTTGTCTTCAGTGAAATGATGAGTGGCCGAGCACATTACCTCGTGTGACCGTGGCTTTTGAAAATCGATCAAGTCCTTAGTATGCATTATTGCAGATTTGTATATAAGTGCAAACATAACAAAGCAAAGCAGAGCAGAGACTGAATCAGGAACACTGCAACTAGCCGGCTGGTGGGATTTAAACATTCCAATGTTGGGATTTTGCACTTGGATAAAAGAAAAGTCAATCAGTCACTTTTTTTTTTTGGTCAAATGTTCTTCTTCCTTCCTTCTCCCCTGCTGTAGTGTAGTGTTACCTTCCTCACTAGGGGTTGTGGGGAAGTAACAATATAAGTGTCCAGGAGAAAGAGGCAGGGAGCTAGAACTGGGAACAAAACAGAGGATTATTATTAATAATTAAACTCAAGAAGACAGCCAAGTCACTATTACAACCAAGAACAGAAAGAAATGGTACAATAAAACTCAGACGCTGGGAACAAGTCAATAAGTTTAAAGAAGAGGGAGGAAAAAACGAGCACTCGACACAGACAGAGAAAAGACTTTTTTTTACCGTGTCCTCTTCCTCTGCTTAACTACAAGAGCTGATTGCTGAGTGAAGCAATCAGGTGCGCACATTTCAGCTCCACAAGAAAGAGGCTGGTGTCTGTGACAAGAAGGAGAGAGCAATGCCACACACCCACACAAGTGAAACCACTGCAGGTCTGCTAGGGCCATAATATCAAACAAGAGGAAAATATGTTAGTGATTGAAAACATTTTCTTGTTACCTCTACAGAACTTAAACAGTGAGAGAAAATATCTTCAGCAAGAGGCTTTGGCCTTTGTCTGTATGTAGAGCTACTGCATAAGCTATTTGCAGGATTGTTTTTGTGTTTGTTTGATGCCACATCACATCAGTATGCTACATAAAATAGATAGTAAATAGAAAAAATAATAAAAATTCAAGATATTTTTTGAGCATGAATAGATAGCATGACTAGATAATGATTTTGTTGCCGTCTTGTTTGAAATATATTAGTCCAACCTTGCCTGACCTAAAATTTATGTTAATTAAGGGAAAATTCACAACATCAGTAAGAACAGCTCAGTGTATTAGAAATCCATTGATATAGGGCAGCACAGTTCATAGAGACACATAAGGACATTCTACCAGAAACTTTTTCCAGTAATTAAATGATGTAATATTAGCAAACTTCTGCTTAAAGGAAAAAAAATAAGGGAGGGCGGACTTGGGGTGGACTAATTAACAGTACACCTTACAGCAAAGTCAAACAGAAGACCACTGCTGTGGGACAAGGTGCCTCACTTACTTCACTGCTTCTAATACAAACAACTATTTCACTGAACTCATCCATTTTACCTTTACTGTATTTAGTGACTTTTTTCTCTGCTAAGAGCTCAGAGGTGTGGGTTTGTTTGGGTTTCTTTTTTTAAAGAAACCCAGAAGCTTAATGCTGAGCTGGAGCTCAGGAAGCACAAATGGCTGCTGATGAAATCAGTCACTGCCAAAGCTGTTGTAAAGTTGAAACTGAAACTTGGCCACAGGTAGATGTGGATATTCCTTCAGAACTGAGGCAGGCAGCCTGTTATAGGTACGCTGCCAAAATAGCTGGAAGTTGTGGTTTACACACAAATTCTGTGACATTACAGTTTATTATTTTCTATCAAACGGATAAGAGAACAAAAAAAAGGAAAGATGCTTCTTATTTTCAGTCCTGCTGTCTGTGGCACCTTCACTGCAGACTCGGAAAGGTTTTGCTGGAAAGCTTTAAGGCATCACTGGGTCCCGATGGCTCATTTCTATCCCTACCTGAAGGACACTGAGTCCAGCATAATTAACAACATGCAAATTGGGCATCACCCGCTGAAAGCTGATCGATTCTCAACATTATAAAGGAGTCTATTTTATACATGTATGTCCCAGACTATTTTAAACAGTATTCAGCTTCTTTGAAAGGAAACAGATTTAGACCCAACTCTTCCTCATAACTACTGTCTCCAAATTACCACTACTTTCAAAAATTCTTTTTTACCGATTATCTCTTTTACCTTTTAGAGATAATCGAAGCCAACGACGTATTTGACAAAGTTTAATCTGGCTTTAGAAAAAAAACACCCCATTTTACTTAGGGTTGTGGCATTTTAAAGAGTGCAGACTCAGGTAGTTTTACTGTTCTTATTTTACTAGAGCTGACTGCAGCGTTTGACACATACAATTCTCCTCAAAAGACTTAGAAATGAGGCTGATGTAAGTGGAAAGGTGCGGAAATTGTTCTCATCCTACATATCAAACAGAGTATTTACAGTTACTACTGACAATTTTACTTCATTAGCTGCTATCATGGCATTTGGGGTCCCAGGGCTCAATCTTTTTACCTGTTTTGTTTAGTTTATGTGTGTTGCAACTTAGTCATGTGATCAGTAGTTGTACTCAGCAGCCAGTTTGTTAGGTGTGTCTTACTAGAATGAGGTTGGACCACCTTTTGTCTTGAGAAATCTTCATGGTATAGTTTCAACAAGGTGCTCGTAAAATTCCTCAGATACTTTAGTCCATCTTGACATGCTTCACCACACAGTTGCTACAGATTTCCTAGTTACACATCCCTGACAAAAATCCACCACATCAACAACAAAAAGTGGTTATTTGAGCTGCTGTTCCCTTCTATGAGCTTGAAGAAGTCTGGTCATTCTCTTCTGACCTCTGACCCAGAGAGCTGCCGCTTACTGCATATTTCCTCTCTTTCATATCATTCTTTGTAAACCGTAGAAATGGTTTTGTGCGAAAATTTCAGGAGATTTGCAGTTTTTGAAATACTCGAACCAGCCCGTGTAGCACCCATGCCAACAACCGTGACATGTTCAGAGTCACTTAAATCTATTTACTTTGACAAAAATACCCATTTTAACAAGTAGTCGAACAGGTGTAGCTAAGAAAAATGTAGCTGGTGTAAGTGCTCTACCATTTTTATGCTGATGACTGCCAGGTGTATGTCTCATTTAGTCCAGAAAAACACAAAGACTGAGATTCTCTTCATTCCTGCATCACTGCCATTATAGACTGGATGACTTCTAATTTCTTGCAGCTGAACTTGAATAAAACTGAAATTGTTCTTGGTGGTCCTGATCATATTTCTAATAGTGTCAGTCCCCACTTTAATCAACATCTCAATTTAAACCAGCATGCCAAAAGTGTGGCTCAGTGCTTGGTATGTACAGATTAGAAATATTGCCAAGGGCAGAGCAATACTTCAGAATAATTTAAATGAACACCTTATCCACACCCTCATTTCCTCCCGATTAGATAATTGCAGCTCTTGTGTACAAGCCTAAATGAAACAGTAGTTTCCCATCTACAGTTATACAAAAATTAAACCCAAATTGTACTTATTTGTGCCTTCTCTGTTATTCTACCTTATTCTTTTCTATTCAGTTTGTGTATTTTGAAACATTTGAATGCTTACCTCTGCCAAGGAGGTTATGGTTATGATAGTGTTTGCTTGCATGTGTGTTTGTGTATCATTTTGTCTGTAAACACGATTAAAATGTGGCTTACATCCACCAAGTTTTTGAAGGTCATCTTAATGATTCACTGGTAAAAATTGACAAAAAGCAAACAGTGCATTTAAAAAGAACAAAGAAAACAAAATAGTTATACAATATACTAAATACACTATTCTCTTAAAAGTAAATATTGTTTTTTTACTGTCTGTGGTCTGCAAACCTGATCAGTGTTTGTTACTTTAGTGCTATTCCAGGACATTAGTACCCTTGTGGTTGTCTCAGCAGCTCTAGATGCAGGTCTACGACTGACTCCAACACCTTTTTTGGGCAATATTAATGTCACCCTGCATAAAAGCAGCTGTCTGAAGGCTGATATATATAATGCATGTTCATAGACTGTCAACTTCTTAATCATAAAGTCATGAATACCATACTTTATCCTTCTTTTTCACTCTATAATTAACATAATGGCTGAAACTTGAAAGTAGGGATTAACAGCAGGGGAGCAATCACTGTTTTTTCTACAACTAGACATGTTTAATCAACCACAGGTGTTGCCCTCTGTTGGCCAATGAAAGGATTGTTTAATTTAAGTTGCTTGACAACCAGAAGCTATGTCCATCTTTTATGTATAGTCTATTGTCTACTTCCACTTGTCAAATGAGTATCATTGTGGTTTTGCCTTTGATTTGCTGTTGTCAATATCTCAAAGATTAACTAATGCAGTGTCTGTGCATTGCAATAAAAGCTTTTCACAAAATTGTACTCTGCAAGTTAAAAAAGGGGGGAAAAAAGTTTATGCAATTGCAGTTTTATTTCATTTCAGACATTGTGGTAAATCCTGTGCTGGAGAGAAAGCAGCCAAGTTTATGAAAGTTCAGCCTGGTGAGAGAAGTGGAACTAAGACTGTTTCAATGTAGGGATTCGGACTTGGCTCAGCCTCTCTGTATTAAACTCCACAAAGCATACAGAGAAAAGAAAAACACAAATGGAACTATAAATATCATCGAACTGCAGAGCAGCTTTGCTGAATTTAAGTTTTCAGAGCAGTATCTAAAGCTACATTTAAAGTCCAGTTAAAGCTGTCAACTGGTGGAGTGGAATCACTGTGACAACCAGGCAGATTTAAAAAAAAAAAATACTGGTATGTGGTGCCATGAAGGTATGAATCACAGCCATATTAGTCAGACTGTCAACATTTGAGCAAAAATCTATAGAGGCTGTATTTATCTTGCTAAATCCTGACTCAGTATGCCCTGCAGAGGCTGAAATGAGCTTGTGTATATTTGTTAAGGCAGACACGTTCAAGGACACATCTTGCTGAGACACATCATTCTGAAAAAATAAAGTAAGAATATGAAATTATCATTTCACTTGTTCAAGACTCTTTAAGTTGGATGTCATGCATATGATATAATATTTTTGTATTTTCATGTCCACATTGATTTTTTTTTGCAGTGTACAGTATTTTATTAGTTTTTCTGCATTAAACAAGCTGTCCTCCTAAAGTAATACCTTTCTAACATCAAACCTTTGCAAAAGGGAAAATATGCCTAACACATAAAAGATAACAGGATTTATAGTATATGTCAGGTTGTTCAACAGGAGAAGCAACATTTTATTCATAAGAGGAAAAAAAAGATATCAAATAAGTTTCTGCAAGGGGTTGAAAACAAATGCTGTAAAATTTGTAACAAATGCAAGGTTGAGACAAGTTTATTGTCTGGCTTTGTGTTTTGTTTTGGTTTGTTTTACAACGCATTTATCAAAGTCGGAAGTCAAAAACGTAAGATTTCTACAGCACAGCACATCTGCTGAGTAAGAACAAAAATGCCCCCTTTACACCTCTTCGGGGAACTGGTGGGCTTGGATGTTCTCAGAGCACAGTTTAGCACAACATTAGCATTCACCGGCGATGCATGACAGCCAAATCCTGTTTTTCTTTACCGTATGAATTTGAGCACCGTGAGATGTCAGTTTCTATTTGACAGCTCATTTGTCAATCCTTTAGGCTTCTGTTAGGCATCTTCCTTTCAGTGTACTGACATGCAAACCCTCCACCTGTGCTCTCAAGTGGAAACATCCCTGGACCTTTGCCCAAAGTCGGTCTAGCCTCCACTGTTAGCCCTCCTATACACGCTCAGAGTATCTGAAAGCAAACAATGACCAGTGAAGCTGATTTCATTGTTTATTCTTTCATATCAGTGGACATCAAGTTTGTCCACTAAGGTTACGGGCCATCCTCTCAGTTGGTAGTTTTGCTTTTTCAAAACCAAACCTTTGTAATGTGTATGCTGACGTTAATGTTGATGTGTACATGAAGAAACATGCAGAATTTGACATGCATCGTTGCCATTGTCTTTGCATACCTCCTTGCTACCAAGATTGGAAAAATACTACAGCTTGTGGGAATTATTTTTTTATTATTTCGGCTAATATTACTGTCATACATCATCACATATTACATATTATTAAAACCTGGGGCTTATGTTATCCATTTTAATTGCATCTGAAACTTGGGTTTGTTACATTAATAGATGCTAATGCAGTTTTCTGCTCAAGCTGAGGTAAATTTTGCATCCCCAAACTGTTTTGAGTCTGAAGCACAAAAGGAATCACTTTTCCAATGTAATACTCTACAAGATCACAATACCTCAAAAGCAGAATATGTCTCAAGGCAGTGACAAGGCAGTTTACCCTTTCCTTGTATAAAAACTACTAGGGAAAAGATTGTAACAGCTAACCTCCCGGAGAACAGCTGGACTTGGAAATGTGAATTGTTTATATTCAACGAAGTGTTTTTTTTGTTTCTGCGGCTCTCACAACAACTGCAATAACTAAAGGAAACTGTTATCACAAACCTACTAGAGCTGCCACGATTAGTCGACTAGTCACGATTACGTCGACTATCAAAATCGTCGACGACTGATTTAATAGTCGACGCGTCGTTTGAAGCTTTGTAAGATCACAAAAGATGCAGGAATAAGTAGTAGGATTTAAAAGTGTAATAACGGACTGAAACAGAAGATGGCAGCAGTGCATGTAAAGGATGCCAGCTGCCGTTAAACCCCGAAGAAGAAGAAGCTGTGTCCCAGAATTCATAGTGCGGCCCAGCGCAGTTGTCAACAATGGCGGCAGCTAGTTAGTTTTAATATTACTATTATTATTCTTTCTGGGTCACAAAATAAACGTTTAACATATTTTCAAGCTGTAAGTTTTACGTCCAATCGATGCATGATCTGATTAGTCGACTAATCGCAAAAATAATCGGTGACTAGTCGACTATCAAAATAATCGTTTGTGGCAGCCCTAAAACCTACAATAAGGTTTCAGGTTGGAAATTATTTTAAAATCATATGATATCAAAGCAAAGACAAAAAGTATATATTTCACGTCAGTGAGTGGTCCTGGTGCTGCTCTGTCGCTCATTTTATTTTGTACACTCAGCTAGGTCAAATAACAATAAATGGTGTCACATTAACATATTTTAAACCTATTTTGAAGCCTAGAATTTGCGTTTAGTGGTTACAGGTACAGACACACACAAAAATTAAACATATTTGGAATAAAATAAGTCAATTCTTACATCACCAAGCACAATGCAAAGCATCTGGTGCAGTGGCATAAGGTACACCGACAGTGGACTCTAGAGCAATGGAGACGAGTTCTCTGGAG
Organism: Oreochromis aureus; assembly: GCF_013358895.1. Classification (NCBI taxonomy): domain Eukaryota; kingdom Metazoa; phylum Chordata; class Actinopteri; order Cichliformes; family Cichlidae; genus Oreochromis; species Oreochromis aureus. The sequence goes on along the minus strand of NC_052957.1, from coordinate 10,393,209 downwards.
TGACGAGTCACACTTCTCCATCTGGCAATCCGATGGACAAGTCTGGCTTTGGCAGTTGTCAGGAGGAACGGTACTTGTCTGACTACATTGTGCCAAGTGTAAAGTTTGGTCGAGGGGGGATTATGGTGTGTGGCCTGGCCCCTCTAGTTCCACTGAAAGGAACTCTTTAATGCTGCAGCATATCAAGGCGTTTTGGACAATTTCATGCTCCCAACTTTGTTGAAACAATTTGGAGATGACCGCTTCCTGTTCCAACATGTCTGCACACCAGTGCACAAAGTAAGGTCCATAAAGACATGGATGAGCAATTTCAGTGTGGCCTGATCTATAACTGCAAAGGGTTTGCTGGCATCTTATTAAACCCAGTGGATTAAGAATGGGATGTCATTCAATTTCATATGCACGTGAAGGCAGATGAGTGAATACATTTGGCAACATATTGTTTAAGCCATCATACAACAGCCAGTGGGTTTCAAGATTTAGGTTGGGTAAGAAAGTAACAACCAGAGACACCGAATAATGAAACTGAAAAGAGACAAAAGCTTAATAATACACTTAAGACACAAATAAACATTAATTTAAGTCCCAAAAAGTTGATTCTGTTCATCTGGACGTAGCATTTTCAGTAGGAGAAATGTTTCGTCAATTTAAGTCATAATATAACAATTAAATTCCTGCAGACCTTTACTGAATACAGCATATCATGGTCTTTCAAGGAAGGGCTGCCCTGAAAAACTCGAAGATTCAACTCTCACTTTTTGAAGGGGTCACTGGAAATTAAATATGGTTCAAAGAGCTCAGCAGCGAGAAACCTTCAGCACCGTAAGCACTGAAGCACACGGAGGACACACACGAGTCTAGTCTCAAACTGGCAGGAAGTGAGGCACGGGAATTGGATGTCACCAGCCAGCAGATCAATGGCTGCTCAATGGATCTTGACAAGGAGACAAGCACTTCACTAACCTGGCCTCTAATAGAAACAGTCAGAACTGTGGAAGTTGTGCACTCAAAATCATTAGCCCCAAAAATGTATTATTTTAAAAAAAAAAAATCTATTTGTTTAAAATTGATGTGTAAGCATCTAGTTAATTGTAATTGATCTACTTAGTGTCATCCTTTTACATCAGAGTGTATACCTTATATGAATACCTCACATGTCTGTAATAGACACAAGTCATGATTCATGAATCAAATTCTGCATTTTACCCCACCAGTACAATACAGATTGAATCCATCCAGTAGAGACTTTCTAAAGGCTAATAGAGATACTTAAGCTTTCCTCATGCTTCATTTACTGAAGACACACTGTACTACCCAACTGTTAACCACAACATGTAGCACGAGAGTGGCTGGTCAGATTGTGGAAGCAGCTAGTAACAAAGGCTGGCATGAAAATGAAGAGGATGACCAACTACGGCATATACAGCAGCTCCTCAGCAAACACTATTGTTTTCTGGATAATGATGGCATTGTAATGAGCCACAGGGCCTTTAAAATGCTGTCATTAAAGATCCAGTGCTCTAGTTAAAAGGGCTGTAAGAGACTTTCTTATAGGGACATGAGGAACCTCATGGATTAGAGTCAATTTGATCATCTGTCTGCTTATTATTTGCTTTATATATGTTATATTATGTGTGTGTGTGTGTATATATATATATATATATATATATATATATATATATATATATATATATATATATATATATATATATATATATATATATATATATATATATATATATATATATATATATTAATAGAAGAACAAACAGTCTTTGAATCAGTGTTCATTTCCAACAAGTGGAGGTTACAGTGGTGATGACAATAATTATAACATACAGGGAACAAAGATACACATAAGAGCAGAGGAGTTTAAATACCCACTTCTAAAAATCTATGTTGACTGAAAAAGATGAGCACACACACTATGCCCTCTGACTCACCACACTGAAATGCTCTTCATTTAGCCCGAGCAGGGAGGATTTGTCACATGTCACCTCTGCTGCCTTTCCCACCTGATGGTTTCTGTCACTCTGTCCTGTATATTTTTGACATGTTTTAACACGGCGTCCCTGCTCACACACAAACCATTTCTCCCCACAGGCAGAATGAAAAAAAGAAAGAAGCTGGAGAAGCATGCTGTTAGATGTTTGGTAAGTAACACTGTAGTTTAGCCATACAAGTTCTACTACTTCTATAACTGCGAGTACTTCTCTGCATAAATAAATTGTAAATTTTTACTGTTATGGGAGTGGAAAACCTATTTGATCTAATGAATTTTAGGACTGCCTTTCATCTGGGGAGTGTGGAGATTTGCCTCATCCCAGTCTACAGGGCCTCATTATAGTGTTTTTATCCTCTTGGTGGGATCCTCATCAACTGGGCTCAGTCTTTTGAAGCTCTAAGGCACCTGAATTAACAGTGAAAAGCATGTAAAACCTGACACCAACCCACCATGAATAAAAAATGTATGCTCAAATGTGCAAAACAGATTTGATTAAAATATATTATAAAGAACTTCCAGTATCAGAGTTTACACTTTCTCAACAGACACTCTCATTGTAATAATTAAAACAAAAGTACCGAAGTGATCATGGGTGCCTAATAAGTAAATGTTAATGTGCTGTATACATAAACTGGAAGAGTTTCTTCGGTGATTGCACAATTTAAGTATCTCGTGTTGCTGGCAGAAGCACCCCACTCCCACAAAATTCACATTTCCAAAGGCAACATTGCTTGATTGCAATGTAAATCTCAAGTCTGCTGATTTATTTTGATGATAGTCAATTCTTTAGACTAACAATGAAGCTGCTAAAAGGTTTTAATCAGGGCTCCAGAAAAATAATCACTTCTTAAAATTAACCACAGTCGGTAGCCAGTGATTTTTATTTTCCAATAATTTCCCGTCTCATGTTGAAGTAACAGTTCACGTTTGTCAAGGATGCCCTTGAGAAACAGAATATGTGTTATCTATAAACTCTTTTTTTATTATTTAATTTTTTACATCATATTAAATCCAACTACATACATTACATTAGTGTCTGCGGTAATTTTACAGTTCGGTAAATTTGATAAGTAAAAACAATATAAAACCTCTGGCATGACGGAACCTTTCAAGGTGAATCAACATGCATGATTAGCCTCTCTCTAATGTTGCTGACACTCAATGTTGCATAAAGGCTCGAGGACAAATATATATATAAAAAAATCTCTTTCAAAACTATGAAATGAATGTTCCATATATTCATTTCTGACATCTTATATACAGTAACTCAGAGACAGAGCCAGCGGTTGGGCAGCAGCATCCTTCATCAGTGACAGTAAGTGGACAGAAGCGTGAGGAAGATTAACTAGAGAATAATTTGGTTTTTGAAGCCGCGGTTGAGGTCTTTATGTGGGAGGACAATTGAGTTCAGTATAATCACCTCAGAGGGGATCGTCACGTTACAACCTGAGGAGACAAAGCAAGGCAGTATTAAGTCTCTGCAAAGGACAAAGACAGTTTATTGCTGTTCTGACTCTCACATCACTCTCCAACATTATATGTGTAGCTCTTTTTAGCCACAGTTTACTGAATTGTAAAGACAACTGTGACAATTAGTGAATTTTAATTTGCATACCACCTCATTCAAAGTGCCTTACCTGTGATTTACAAGCTGATTCACAAATATCTTAAATAACTATTCAAATACATGCAGGAACTGGGCCTTAGGTATTGGTTTCTTTCCAATAACTAATTTCTCAGAACAATATACCGAACACAATACTTGAACAGATATATAATTTCAAGTCAGAGCAGGCTTACCTAGAATTGTAATTGAGGGGGTGAGTTTTCCTTCTCTGAAGAGTGTCTCGCTGTCGATCTTTGCATAGGGATCATTTGGATTTGGGTCACTTGGGGTTCCCTCTACTCTTGCCCACTTGCCAATGGTACTATCCCATCCCACAATGCTGTTCAAAACACAGCAGTGATCCTTGTGGAAGGGGGAAAAAGGAAGTTAGTGAAAAACCGGGAAGCCTTCAGCAGATAATTGTTGTGTTTCAAGTCTCCACATCTGCTTTAATACAGGTGTTCCAAATTCTGGGGGAGACGGGGGATAAGATGTCACGTATTCCAAGGATACGTGACATAGTGTGTAACAATCAATTCAGTGATTCTATTGGCTCTCAGAGATAATGTAGATAGGGAATAGAGGGCGGAATATGCTCATTTTCTTGTCCTATGTGGTCCCCATCTTTAGAATTAATTATTTTTGGGGAACCCTTGGCTATAGGTCATTAGTCCCTGGAGGCCCTGAAACTCCACTTTAAGCATCACTCCTCCATTAGATATTGTTCAAACATGAAGAGGGGGAAAAAAAAGCAGTCAGTATTACAACAGGTAGTGATGATTTGTATGAATTGCTCAAATTACAAATTGTTCTTCTAGGCAATGCGCAATAAAAACCAATAAGTCACCAGCAGTATAAATTCATTTTAAAAGGCTGCCAGTCATCGCTGGAGGTGTGGGATTCAATTATTCCAGCCTCAAAATCGTTAAAAATGACATCTTTGCGTGAGGTGCATGCGACGATATTTCTAGTGTGACAGATGAGTAAAGATAAATTTCAGAGAGGTCATAGCTGAAGTGTGGATAATGTTTACTAATAAAATGTAAAGATGATCACCTCAGATAAATTCACTTCCATGTCAATTAGTTTGAGGCTTAGTATAATGCCAAGCAAGACATGATGTCTGATGAAGTGAAGCAAGTTGAGCAGGGAACTGGAAATTACACTGCTCAACTTTAAAGGAACGCTTTTTAATCAGAGTATCAAGTCAGTTAAACTTCCGGAATATTGATCTGGTCAGTTAAGTAGCAGAGAGGGTTGTTAATCAGTTTCAGCTGCTTTCGTCCTAATGAAATTAACAACAGGTGCACTAGAAGAGAAGCAGCAATGAAACAACATCCTTACTTCCTATTTTTTCACTGTAGTTTTGTATTCAGGTAGGGTCAGTGTCACTACTGGTAGCATGAGGCGATACCTGGACCCTACAGGGGTTGCATAGGTAGTCCAACTCCCCCAGGAAGTCACATCAAGACATGACTGACCTCCATGATCGCCCAACCTAAATCCAACAGAACACCTCTGGGACATCATGTTTCGGTCCATTCGATGCCGCATTGGACCTCAGACTGTCCAGGAGCTCAGTGACGCTGAGGTCCAGATCTGGGAGGATATCCCCCTGGACACCATCTGCCTCATCATCAGGAACGTGCGCCCATATTGCCAGACATGCATACAAGCACGCGGGGGCCACATAAACTACCGAGTACCATTGTGAGTTGCTGCAATGAAATTTCGGCAAAATAGACTGTCACGTCATTTTTTCCACTTCTGACTTTCAGGTGTCTTTGAATACAACCCTCTGTAAGTTGATCACTTTCATTTCCAACATGTCATCCTTTCATTTCTAACACATTACCCAGTCCATATCAGTATCGATATCAAGCATGATTTTTTTCTAACAGTGTACTTTATATTCAGAGGCAGTCACCTGTAAATTTGCACCATGGAGGATGATAGATTCTCGAACTCTGACACCAGCGCCAATAGTCACTCCAGTCCCGATGGAAACGTTGGGACCCAACTGCAAAGAGAAAAATTACTGTGTGAGATAATATCTGTACCATTTCAACTAGTAACCCCAAATTAACTTATCAGACCATCTAAAAGCACATCCTTTTCTTTTTTAAAGTTGAATACAGTATGAAATCTTTAATATGAGGCTCTGCTGTTAACAGGAATGACATTTCTATTTAATGCATATTGCAATACAACAAAGGAAACCCCTTACCACAGCAGTGGGATCAATATTAGCTGTAGGATGAATATAGACATTACCTGGAGAAAGGAAAAGAAAGCAAGTATAGATTTGTTTGTTTCATTATGAGGAAGAAAAAAAGATACAGGAAGTTAATAAATTGTACCAGTTATTTTGGGGCCTCCCTCCTTATTTGTCGCCAGTCTTTCAGGATGAGTTGTGTGATACTGGTTGAGGTACAATCGACTGGCATAAATTGCAGACCTGAGGGGGGAAAAAAAGCCAAAGAAATAAAATAAAGAAACAAGTATAAATCAAGAGTCTCTTCATTTAAGGTGGTAATTTACATTTTTGTACAGCTTATAGCGTAATCACACTGCACAAAGACTTCCTTGGTGAGTCTACATTGACTGTATAAACAACTATAAAAACTTACTCTCTGTGTCAAAAGAAATAAGTTGTACTTCAACAAGGTTTGGAGCCTATATGTATGCAAGTCCAGTGTCTCCCATATTCTTTGACATTCAGGGTTGCAGTATCAAATTTATGCCCTCTTGAATGCGACACCATTTATGACACATTCACTCACCCTGCAGATTTAATCTGGCTCCAGAAGCTGAGGGTTTTATATACGTAGAGTTTTCCCTGTCCTGCCAGGGCAGTGAAAATGTCCTGCTCCAGCCTGATGGCCTCAGCTCGGTGCCAGCCGTTGGTTGGCTCCTCTCTGCCAGAAATAGATCATCAGTCGCACAGAGTTACAAATCCCATTTTTAAAAATACTGTGCACAAAGCTAGAGGCTGGAATTAAATTCAAGACAGAATCGGCATAAACTACCCTAAACTGAACGAAACATTATTTTTGGAGTGTCAGCTGAAACCGTATATTTTCTGAATTTTGAAAAAAAATGAGGTGACAAGTTTTCCAGAATTCATAACCTAAAGCTGTGGCCAAGCCTTGTCCGCTCACCAAGACGAAAACTGATGACTTGCATGCCAATGTTGCAGCGTAGACCAAGCATGCCTATTTACAACCAGGGTTGGTCGTTAATGATCAGGTTCAGCTTTCTCTCCAAACATCAAATAAACAATACACATATACAAAATGTGAAGTTTTATCACGTTCCTTTTTCTTGCCAAAGGTGAATAAAGAAATGAGAATTACATCCCGTTTTCCCCTTTCACTCCTCCTGTTCTTGAGTAGCTATTAAGATTCTTCAAATATTTAGTTGTGTACAAAAAAACAAAAAAAACAACCCAGCAGTTCCCATTACCTCTAAAGTCTCTTAAGAAAACATGAATTTATTGCCCTACTATCCAGCCTGCAGAGTCAAATGAGAACACCGAGTTAAAATGCATCACTGTTATCTTTGATGGTGTCAGTGCTGGGCTGAAACCAAAGCTGATTACCTAGTTGTGATCCAAAACTTAAGTAGAAGAGACTATGTGTTCCATACTAATCAGGGTCTCTGGCATAGTGTATTGTGAGAGCCCTGAGATGAAACAGAGTGTTAAATATTGATGAAAAGAATATTTTAAAGGATTGCACCCATAATCGAAGTTTTACCAAAAAGGAGGGGGTGTGGTTAGAGGCAAAGCGGTCCCCGAGAGACTGCAGTAAAAGCCTTCTTATTTCTATCAAGTATCTCTGATGTGTTCAACAATTTTGCTGATTCAGTGCCCAGCTTGATTTAAGTGCTATTGATGTTAGCAGGTGAATTATGCAAAGCGTGGTTTGACCTGTTGTAATATATTTCAAGTGTCCTTGGTGTGGTATTTGTTAGGTCAGCTACTGTACAGTGAAAACAAAGTGAAAAAGTATCAAAGATAGTTTTTAAAAATAAATAAATTGATCCCATGTTTGATTATAGCTTCTGTGAAATAGCAGGGTACACTCAGTCCACATGCATATTATTATTATTATTTTTTTTAAAAGCAAGTCCTCTAGTGAAGCAATGTGCAAAGCGAGACATCTGTATCAGTTTGACATGAAGCTTCACTATCTCTAAGCTGTCTCTATTATAGTTTTTTTCTAGCTTCTTCAGCAGAAACTATAGAGACAACCAAATGTGTTGAGCCTCTTTTAAAAAAAATAAACAAACCATTTCAAAATGCAGTTCTTCAGAAGAGCAGGTTACAATAGCGTAGATGTTTCTGGCTATATATTTTTTTAAAACCTACGCATATGGATGTGAACTGCATTTTGTCTATACTCTATAAATTTGCAACTACTCCTGGAAAAAGTTAGAGGACTGAACAACCATTCTTATTAAATATGAACATTGTCCTCCATTACAGATGCTTTATGTAGTGCTCTACACTAGAGGGGTTAGCGATGTTTCATAAAAGCAGGCAATGGTACCTCCTGATCTGAAGCTAGTTAAGCTTCTTTAATCTCTAGGACATACTGAAGTCAGCAGCAGCAAAATCTTGGCTCCTGTTAATCTTGCTCTTGCCAAGAGCTTCAGTTTACTGTGTTTACTGGTTCATTCACTGCCTGCTAGTCCTTCAACATGACTGACTAGAGGTCAAAGACTGTAGGGAAAAATATGGGCAGAAAGGAAGCTGGATGAATTTACTATCCTATCTAGAGGCAAAATGTGGTATTACAAAGGCCAGACTAAAAGCCTATTTATATCTGCCCTTGTCACCATCCTGAAAAGCGACATCACAACTGCCGGCCTGAGCCAGCCTCTGGTGTCATTTCAGTTTGTTGGGTCCCTCTTGACTTTTTGTAACTCGGCATGGGTGGCACAGTTGGATTGAAGACACGAGTGTTCGATCAGTGATATATCAGTATATATCAGGTGCTCAGGGATTCCCAGATTATACAAGGGAAGGTGCTGCAAAAGGCTGAAGAGATAAGACTTTATGAAGAAAACTTTGTGTTGCTTTTTTTTTCTGGTTTCAATTTATTCTACTCTTATAGCAGTGCTGATGCAGAAGTTTTATCTCAGTGGTGACACGCATATTTCAGCAGAAGAATGCAGCAAGTCAAGGCATGCGCTCAGTGTCAGTATAAAGCCTCGTTTATACTCCGCTGCAGACACCGACATGGACAGCAGGAGATCTGACAGCTGAGTAGTCATTCCTGTTATACCTCTTTGAAGCCTGCAGCGCATGAGTAGTTGGCGTACTATAATGTAAAATCTCCGTGGATGACTCGGCATGGTTGCAAAAAACAGGCAGACACACAGAAGGCCGCACAGACCCATCGCGCTCACTGTCTAATGACAAAATTTGCACTACTTTGACCTGAGCATGCCCTAGCAGACTAACAGAAGTGGAAAGTATAATCAAGTATACTCAAGGCGGGGATGGCGCTGTGGTGATGTTACAGTCATGTGACACAATGACTGCAACAACGATAAGCAAACAATAAGCCGGTTGGCATTCTAACATTACTAGATATCTTTTAAATACAATGCAGAGACATCTTTGACATAACATCATAGCTGTTGATACTTTTAGTTAATTTTCAACGTCTTGAGCTGTTTCACAAGGCATAATCTTATTTATTTCTTAAAATAGTCCAGCTAGGAGGTCATTAGTAAAACCTGGGTACACCAACAGAGCAACGGTAAACTGAGTTTAAATTTCAGCTTGTGTACAGACTGAAAAGTCCTACTGGGGAAACGTTTCCCACTAGGTGACATTTTTTCACCTAGAAATCCAAAGAGCTGTTTTACCAGTTTCCCCAGTCTTTGTGTTAAGCTAAACAAAACTGAACTGAATGTAAACATTGTTCAAAATGTCAGACCATGAAATTTAAGAGACAAAAAAAAAAATATTGTTTCCATGTCACTGTGCACAAAAAAGTGATACAAGTAGCATTCACTAGGAATTCTATACGCTCTTAGCATTACATGGATTTATGCATGTGACTCACACCATACACTAAGTGCTCTAAAACCACACCTTGCAACCTAATTGTACCCACTTACCCATCATAGGGGTATCTGATGATTGTATGAAGAGACAGAAAACATGGCAGGGAGGAAGGAAGGAAAAAAGACAAATGAAGAGAAACAAAGAAATGGAGTAAATGGTATTCACACACATTCCCACGCACATACCAACAAGTGGGAGAGTTACAACTCACAGTAACATGTCCTGCTGGTTCTTCTGGAAGACTGCACCGATATGTTGGAAGATGTCTGGGTTAAACAGGTATATACCGCAGTTGATGATGTCACTCACAAATGTGCTTGGCTTTTCCACATAATGCAAGACCTACATATCAAAAAAGAAAGATCAATCATAATTTTAACTTTCAGCAGTACAGAGTAACTGTCTAGGAAGACCAAATGGTTAAATACCTCATTCGTTTCTTCGTTTTCCACAATACAGCCATAATTCATGGATTGCTTTCTGTTTGCCTGATTAGAGAAAATGTCAATATAATTTAGCATAATCTCAAATTCTATAAAGAGAAAAGATCTAATATAACCATTTTAATTGTAGTCAAAAAGTCAAACAAAAACCAACCAAGTAAATCTAGTTTTACTTTCACCACAGTTCACGTTCCAGAAACTATATCGTTAATTAATTAGTTAATTATATCGTTTTACCGTTGTCCCAAGGATAACAAAGCTGTTCGGTTCTCCGTGTTCTTTCTGAAATCTGAGCATCTCTGTAAGAGGAAATGCTGAACAAACATCAGCATTCAGTACAAAGAAAGCCTCTGGACTGCCAGAGACAATCTGATCTCTGAAGTGATAGATGCCCCCTCCAGTGCCCAGGGCTGCATACTCCTGCAAGTACCTGTGGTGAAGAGTTAAGAAGAGTGAAATATCTACAGGTATTCAGCAACGGGCGTGCACAGTGGCAAGTAAAGCATTACATTTGCCACAAAAAAGAATAACTTTAAAAGACAAACAGAATCAATATGGTGTTCTGGTTTGTGTCATATACAAAATGTATTTATAAATCTTGACACTGAACGAGCACATCCTCATAATTCTCACAAGCTCATGTCGCTGCTATCGATATACCTAGGAAATGTAAACATTTTTCTATAAAAAAGCAAAGCCAAAGGCAACAGCTCCACTGTTTACCTGATTGAAATTTTGAACTCCTGCTGTGCATTTAACAGAAATCTATTCAGTTCTTCATTTGGTTGATAAAAACCAATGAGCAAAATCTCCTTCATGTTTGGAACCTATAAAAAAAAGAAAACAAAAAGGATCAACATTAGAGTGATTGTGGCTGCTGTCTGTGTCACAAAAAGCCAAGAAATTCCCAACACCAACTACTAATGAGACGACAGTTGCTTCAGTATTTTAAGACTTACTAAGCTCTTACAAAAAAGAAAAAACAAACAAGAGCCAACATTTCAAAACTAGTGACAATCCAATACTTTAAAATGAAACTTACCTTGGCACATGCTTCAATGTGGTGCTGAAGCATGGGAACACCAGCTACTGGAAACAAGGGTTTGGGCACTTCAAATGACAGTGGCCTGAATCTTGTGCCTGAAAAACAGTGTTTAAATGTTTTAATAACAATAATAATAACTTTTTTGTAGAGCACTTTTCAAAACACATGATTACATGTGCTTAACAGTTCAAGTCACACATAGCAGATAGGTATACAAGTTAACATAAAGACAAAAAGATGCAATCAACCACACGGTCAGACATTCATTCCAACATACACACAACTAGTTGCAAACTATAGCTGAAAATAAAGGGGAAAAGATTAAGGGAAAGGTAACCTTTAAAAACGAGTTTTCAGCTCATTTTAAAGTCAGCCAAAGTGATTGACTGAGGAAGGCAGTTCTACAGTTTAGGCACAACAACCTCAAAAGCACAGTCACCTCTAGTTTTAAAATCAGAGTGGCGGACAGGTTTCCTAACTCCTAAGGTGCGAAGTAGACGTTCCAGATGACTGAATAGCAGGTGTCATTTTTGTACCAGTTCTGAGGTTAATGAAACAAGACAAACAAGTGACTTTGAGATGCAAGAATTCACTGAGGTAGGAGAGGCTCTTGAAGTTGTTGGGCTTGACAGAAAAGTACAATTATGTGTTATCTGCATAAGAAATGATAGGAGAATCCATTTAAACTATTAAGCAGATGGCCCACATGTAACGTATATAAAGAAAACAGAAATTGTCCAAGGACTGAGCCCTGAGGGGTTCAGAGGTGGCCATACATTGAGTAATATGAATTCTGAGGTATCTGTTCAATAAGTATTAAGAAAACCATTTGAAAGTAGTACCAGTGATGCCAGCCTGTTTTGTAGTCTATTAATAAGAGTAGCATGAACAAAGGTTGCAGATAAGTCAAGCAAGACTAAAATAGAATGTTCACCCTTCTCTTAGTGCATAAGAATATCATTAGTAATCTCCAATAAAGCTGTTTCAGTGCTGTGGTTTTGTTGGTAACCCGACTGGAATTTATTTAATTTATTTTAAGATGTTCTTCCTTTAACAATCTGAAGACACTAACAAGCAAGAACCTTCTCAAGGCTTTTAGAAATAAACGGGCGTTTGGAAATTGGCTTGTAATTAGTGGGATCTAAGGATATTTTTTCAGCAGGGGAAAGATACTCGCTGTTTTAAAGCCACTGTTATCATATAGGTCACTGTTCTCTCAGGATCTCACGTGTGTCATCACTATATAACATGGAGTTTATGCACAAGAAGATCTGCATTTACTAATCTGCCTGCAGTTCTGAGTGCTTGGGTTGCTAGTCTGTTCTTTACATCACTTCCACCTTCCCCATGCTCTCACACTCCATTCTGTCATCATCACTCTGGTTCTTGGCTGCTTTCTGTGAGCTTCTGTTCTGTGTGCTTTACATGTCAGTCCTCTTCTATAATTTTGTCTTTCAATCTTTCTTGATTTATTTTTTATATATATCTTATGTATTGTTTTATTTATTTATTTTATTATTTGTTTTGGGCCGTTCCTCCATAGCATGCCTTCTGTTTTGAAAATAGAAAAATCTGAGCAAATCATAACATGAGGGCTCAAGTCGTTAATAAGATAAGAGTACAAAGCAGATACAGTAAAGGGTACTGTATGTAAGTACGTAGCTTTTTTCTGCAGTTTTCTCCTAAGTATAAAATAAAAGACAACAATAAAAAAAAAAGGATAACCGATCTTGCCGAGCTATAAAGCTCTTCATTACACATCCATTAACTTTATTATTTAATCTTTACCAATTATTTTTAAAAATACAATAAGTAATCTAAAATACTCTTCTATAAATAACTGTCACGCTTGCTGAGAGGGAATCACATTTCTGCTTCAGTAGTGGAAGGCAAGCTAAAGTTTTTTTTGGGGGGGGGGTTCCAATAAAATCTGTGCACAGGTTGGATTATAGTTTACAAGACGTGGTCATACAATATTAGGGTATAAAGGCTATATGGGTAAGATTTTACCTCTTGTTTGTGGGACACGTTGTGACACGTCAGTGATAAAAACAAGTTCAGCCAGCCTGTTAGCATTAGCAGCCTAGCCTTGCTTTAAACACACTTTAATGACTTTAAAAAACATGCCAAGGAAAAGAGTTACCTTTCTGGGGGCCTCCGATTAAAATGACCGCCTTCAACATCTTGACAGAAACGCTGTTTGGTGACACGCAAGACCTGTCTGGAAACTATCTGCAGCAGTAAGCAACAGCTGTGAGAGCATTTCCGCACTCACTTCCCGATTGTGACGTTAACGAGATTATCGTGAAATCACGGACCAGAGTGTTCGGAGTGAAACGGAGTCAAGCGTCTGAAAGCTATGGAGTACAAATGCTCTTTTTTAAATTACCAGAATATGCCTTTGTGTACGTGGGACAGTAATTCAAGATGACTTTTAACTGTATCAATTATTATGTTATTAATTTATAATATGCTAAATATTATAAATACTAAAAATATATCATTTATGATACCACTGCAAACTCTTATATAAATAAAAAAAAACCTTTTTTACCTTATGTGTCTCCTATAAATCAAACTAAACATCTGCACTTTTTTTCTTAAAACCCCTTCTTTGTGCTTTAATATTGTTGCATTATTTATTTATTTGTTTGTTTGTATATTTATTTTATGTAGCATACTTCTTCTAGGTGCTTCCTTTAGAGGTCGTCACAGTGGATCTTCCTCCATCTCGAGCATCCACTTTTATCACACCAAATCTCTGCATGTCCTTCAGTACATCCATGAACCTTTTCTATGGTCTTCCTTTTTTCCTCCTGCCTGGCAGCACAATTTAAAACACTCTTTGTCCAGTATATATCCCCTCTCCCTCCTCTGCCCATGTCCAAACCACTTCAGTCTTGTCTCTCTTAACTTTGTCTCCAGACCACTCAGCCTGAGCTGTCTCTTTGATGTATTCATTTCTAATGTATTTCATTGTGGTCACTCATTGCATCTGTAAGTGTACAACCTTCAGTTCCACCTCTTGTCAAATCAAACATCATAACATTTTTTTTTTTAAAGCTAAGTGCTTTCGATCTAACTTTCACATTCCAACTTGGTATTCAGTATCTTGCCCATGGATACTTTGGCATGCAGACTGGATCAGCCACCCTTCAAACAGCCACCCTTTGATCAAGTCATTGAACTACCAACCTCCTGATTAGTAGATAACATGTTCTACGTCCTGAGCTAAACCCCATACCACATTATACGATATGTAGTCTTGAAGGGTTTAGCAACCATGTTGTGAAAACATTCTAAATTACCTTCTTTAGTGAGAAAATAAGATTATGAAGACCTGGGCCTGATATATCTTTGATTACTGCAGTAGATAGATAGAGCAGTCATTAAGTGATACCTGTTCTATTTGTAACTAATTGTCAATAAAACTAACATCAAAGAGAGAAGAGCTCTTAAGGGTAGAACTTTATTTGCCCTGAAATAAAAAATTTCAGGCCTGAAACATAAAAACCTTCGATAATAATTATACAGGCTTTGTGCATGGGTCGCTAACACCACTGCACCCTTAAGAAAACCAACAAAACATGCCTGTTATGGTCCTTTTGTAAACATCAATCAAACCATGTAATGCACATTTACAACTGGGTCACAAAGAAAAAACCCATAAAACCATATAAAGTGTCTTAGTATGGTCTCAGCAGGATCAACGCAAAGCCGTCCTTAAAAAAGATATTCTGTCATTCACTGTTTTGATGATGGTGAGAGAGATTTGCTAATATAAAATCTACAGGGTTTAAACTGGGCTGAGATGTACTGACTACAAAGGACGCGTCATTTTCATACACCACAAACCTTATGGATGGAGGGAACTGTAATCCTGAAAGAGATCACTCCCATCAGGATAGATGGGATCAAGGTGATCTGTCAGAATAACTCTATTCACAGTGAACCCAACATAAAAGGAGACCGGTTGGCAGGCAGGTTTTTCCTTTGATTGTGTGATAAACTCCCACAATATTAACTGATTATACTTAATCCTAAACCTGTAATGTGCCACAGTTTACCACTTCTCACTTGCACTGTATTATAGCTCTTGTTTTAGTTCTAATAAATCCAGTTCTACCTTTGTAAAAAACAAAAAACAAACAGAGTATAAAATCTGGTTATTACAAAAACTACTGGATTGTAATCCTACAGCCTGCTGTAATATTTTATTACTGTTCGTCTATTCCTTTTTTAGAACATCTCTTGCATCCACACAAAGTAGGTTATTCCCTTATTTCAGTTGAGGGAAGTTCTAGCAGTGGGGAAAAGAGCTCAGCTGTCAGTTTTGAATGCTTGCAAAGACAACACTTACATAGCTCTAATAGAAGAGTTTACTTTCATGCTTACTCATTAAAACATAACCTGAAGTAAAACAGTCTCCCATGTGGTAGTATTCATAACTCAAACATATGCAAATAAGGTGCAAGTCTGCATCAAACAAACAGAATAACATTTTAGTCAACAATCACCAAGGGACAATGTGCTCTGGTACAGGCTTTTCTGGAGGAGCAACACAGAAATCTGAAGCGCTTTCAAACCCCCTCAAAAGTTTAAAGATTTATTTCTTTTTCATTTTGGCCCTCTGCACATAGACAGAAACTGCGTTATACTTCCTTTGTACAAAAAAAAAAACAACACAAAGAAGGAAAACAAAATGTGCAAAAGAGGACTGTTTTCTCCACTGTATTGTCACATTTTTTGCTATCAAATGTTCTTATAAAATCCTAATCTAGTCAAATCCCTTATGAAATTTCATGTTTAAATTCCAGCAAGATTAGATCATAAAAACTGTACGTCAAAGTTTCTTTTTAGCTCAGCTGCTGTAACACACCTGTTTTTGTGCACAATTTTAAATAAGTCCGAATTAACATCAGTTTTAGGCTAATTTGTTTTTACAAACAACCAACATGAGGACCAAAAGATGCTTGGCAATCTTTGCATAATGTCTTAGACCCGATTCACTATTTAAATGTGAACTTCAGTGGCATGAAAATACTGAATCTATGGAGAAGAGCTGGTAGAACTGGAAAAAACTCACTTTATCGATGGGTACAGTCACGTGACTTTCCACTCACAGTCACAGACTTTAAAATGCTAAAGACTGTGAGGAGTGACCATGTGACCAGACCGTGACTGTAGCTGCTCTAGTAATAACATGAAATATCTATGAATATGGGAGTAAAACAATGGGACGATTCCTGCCACTATCACGACCAATAAGGATCATTGCGGTCTAACGGGATACGAGTGGTATGCAACACATGTGGCAAAGCAATACTTTCAAACTTTCACAACACTTGGCCCTTCATGAAGTTCATGAACACGTTAATGACTGATAAATATGATTTAAATTGATTACTGTTCAAGACATCAGAAGCAAACATATTATGAGACTGGAAGAAGTATGCATGAAGGTTATACTGTGAGCATGGACAAGTGCCTATAAAAATGATAAGTGTCCTTGAGCACAATTTTGGTGAAGACCCATTAGATGATTATTGTGGGTAAGTTTGATTAAATTCTGATCAATACTATAGAAGTAGTAATTATTGTGACTTGTGGAAGGACAGTCCTTTGGCAAGATGAGCTAATAGCAGAGCGATGACAGTTTGACTACGAGAGAGACGCGATAAAGGGGAAGCTTAATAAGTTTGGGTCTGTTTTCTGAACATGAAGCAATCCAAAAAAGCAACAATTTAGCAGAAGCTGAGAGTAGTCACATCATGAAAATCATCCGATACAGTTAAAACGAACGAACGAACAAACAAACAAACGAACAACCAAACAAACAAACGAACAACCCAACAAACCAAAACAAGAAAAGAAAAGAAAAAAAAAAAGATAAATTTTGCATTCCAAAGGTTTTAATTGGTCAAAAACACCAAAACAAAAAACAATATTTATTTTGCCACAGTCACATTATAAATGCAGTCTTAATTCAACCGTCCCTTCAACATGAATTCAGTCATGTCTTATTACAGTTAAGTACCAGTTAGATCCTTCACATATTTTGTAGTTCACATTCAGGGAGTGAACAAATTTAAAATGATAACAAGAAGTTCACAAAAA
The DNA here is from genome assembly GCF_013358895.1 of Oreochromis aureus. Taxonomy (NCBI): domain Eukaryota; kingdom Metazoa; phylum Chordata; class Actinopteri; order Cichliformes; family Cichlidae; genus Oreochromis; species Oreochromis aureus. Next base: position 10,375,911 of record NC_052957.1, on the reverse strand, counting down.
ATCATTTGCTCACAGGCACAATAGAGATCTGTTCAAGAAAATATACATTTTTGTCTTTGGCCCACTTGTTTACGTTCTTCACATCAATTATAACATGAACTATAATGTATGAATTGTTGAGGAAATCAAACCAAAAAAAAAAATAAAAAATAAAAAACTAACAGTACAAGTAGCCCAAACACAACCATTGCAAAGAATGAATGTTTGTTTAAGTCAAACTAAAAAAAAAAATCAGCATTAATAAACTGATTTATTATTAAAAAAAAATTAATGTACAGACTTTTTTTTGTCACATTGTGCTCACTTTGACACAAGGTACCAACAGCAAAGTGCCTTTGCGATTTATTAAATGAATCCTAGCATTAATTTGGTGAATATGTTGAAATCACAATATCAAATATTCCCAGTCAAATACTCAAATCCCAAACTGTCAGTCTTTGGGGAGAACATAATTACCCTTCAGCATCACTGTAAGTCTGAAACCAGGGTAACAAATACAGCGTGTGTACCAAAGATTGTCTCAGAAACCTTTTAAATACAATTTGTTACTTGTTCTAAAAACTACTATTGAGTAAACAAATCAGTACCTAACATGTTAACGGTTCAGTGTAGTGCATTGTTATCACCCTGTGTTTCAAAAAAACCTCAATAAGAAAAAAATGTCTATGCTCTAGTAATGCAAAACAATATTATTTACATCCTATGTTAAAAGTAAAGACAAAAGCACTGCTCTTCCCATGAACAAAAAAATGACTGTAGTTTACAGCATTTGGAGAGGTAACAGAACTATTAATGAGTATTATGTAATAACGAAGTTGTGGTTACCATCCTGGCTACAGGCCTACAGGTCAGAAACTACTTAATGCCCCTTAATATTGAGAGAATAGATCAAACTGTTTCTACAGTACCTTTAGAGATCAGTTTATTATTAGCTTTCACCTGCAAATAGCTGCTTTTGTACCAACGCCTGGTGCAGCTGAGCTCAATCTTCTGTTCCCTAAAGTTTAGTGGATGTCTTGGTAGTACTATCTCCTGTTGTAGAGGTCTTTGCGTTTTCGCAGTTCCTCCAGCACCCTTGCCCTAAACTGGGTCCAGTCTTCTTCCTGGAATTGCTGGACACCCAGAGCCAGGTGGAGCTCTGCAGAGTGGCTGCGCAGAAAAGGATTGTACTGCTTCTCATCTCCAATCGTGGAGGGACACTGGAAATAAAGAGCACGTCAAAACGCAGCCCACCTCAAAGGCTCTTGATTAAACAGTGTCAATCATTTGCAGAAAGATTAAAAATAAATAAATCAGCTGATAAGGCCTTCTATCATGGAAGATAAAACAAGTGATTTCTGTTACTCCCTTCCCCATCACAAAACAGGCAATGCATTTCTGCAGATGGCATCACCGTCAGTATTAAGAAACACAGCAGCTAATTTGTTACCAGGATACACTGACGTTAATTTGGCAATAAACCTAAATAAAGCAGACATGTATCACAACAGGAAAAGCTCAAGCTGGATTCCTAGACATCTGCTTCCATTTTGCAGCATCACGGCACAAAGGGATGCTTGAATAAAACTTGGTTAATTGTTAATAATGCTTGGTTTGTTCCTACTGTGACAAGCCGAAAACAATCTGTTAAGTCAGACTTTCTATCCCTTACCAATAACAGTTTAAAATCCGCCAATGAGATCTGGAATTAGCAAATGCATCAACCTTAATTTGAAAATCCTAGATGCTTTTCAGGAAAGGTCACCTTTGACTTTGAGGTCAAGATCTCCAGGATTTAAACCTGTCCAAGACTTTTAGTAGCTGCACCTATGGCATGAAGCTGAGAATCCTCGGTGACTTCCTTCTTGAGTTATTGTGCTCACAAGATATTTAGAAAACTTGACCTCTGACCTTGACCTTGAGGTCGAGGTAACTGATATTCTTGTCCGAGATTTTGAGTAGATGCACCTGTGGTATCAATTTTAAAATCCTACTTTACTCGTTCTTAAGTTCTCACATTCGCAAACTTGGGTGTCCACGCCGCATGGCATTTAGTTTTTATTCAAAGGACCCGCTTAACCGAGTGAGTCACAGCAGTGCCACAGCTGCTGATACATTTGGTCAAATACAGATACAGTGTTTCAGAAGTTTAAGTCATCACCTTCAGGCAGCTCTGTTATAAGTAAAACTTTACAGTTTTCATGCATGTTTCTTTTAGTGTACTATATATCTGATCTTTTTAATAAATAATACTCAAAGATCAAACTCAGGAGACATAAATAAGAAAAAGACTACGTGTGAAATCTGAAATTAGCCAAAACATGCAGACTGCAGACGAAACGTTATAGTCATTCAATAAGTTTTGGGAGTGGAAATCATCAACTGGAAGCTCCAATCTTGTGAAACTGCCTTTAGAGGCATGTATTGATAACAGATAAAAAACTAATCTAAATTCAGGATGGGCACTTCACTGAACAGCAAACCTTTGCTCTGCTGCAGACTATATCACAGATGGACTCGACTGAACCTGGAAGAGGGGAAAGCGAGAGGGCGGTGTGCACTCAAGAGTGCTGTCAGCACGTACGCTGTACGCAACTGATAAGCCCTTATTTCAGGTGTTGGACAACATGAATCCTGGGATGGCTCGCTTGAGAGGCATAACAATGGTGATACATCATTCTCACCGTGCACAGCTTCTGGCCTCGCTGCTGCAGCACCCACTGATATTTGTTTTCCCTGGCTGTGTTGTGCGGCTCAACCTCAGCAGCAAACAGCAGGTTGTCTTCTGCATACTCATGACCTGCGGGATAGCCAGTGGACACACAAGAAAAATATCACAGGCACATGTATAACCATACTTAAAAGCCTACAAACCAAAGAATTCCCTATGCAACCTGTTCTTATGGTTTGGCTGTATATAGATAAAACACTCTTTTTTAAAAGCAAAGACATTAAAACCACAACTTCATCCGCAGCACACAAACATCATTTTTTTGACACTGAATCAGACAACTGAAAAGATTCTCCTACCAGGCCATAAAAGAGTATCATCAGTCAAGGAGCCAACTGTGTCCAGAGATGACAGCATTGTTGTTGCACTGCCTTCAAACATTCTCCCTAGAAACAATAAAGACAGGTTAACAAAGAGATTCCAATTTCCAAACAGGGTTCCTGAAGCATTCATATGGTGTAATCTTTAGTATTACCAGGATATTTTCATTACTGCTAGAGTTAGATTTTTAAATTGGTTAGTTGGAAGATAAAAATGTCCAATTTGTCAAAGATCATGAGGATGACCACTGGCTATTAAGACACAAACTACTGTACAAACTCTGTATAATACTTTCAGCTTCTCTCTTATTTCCCAAAGGGATCATCACATCAGATGGATCCACACGTAGATTTTACCCAGGGCTGGGTATGTGTCTCCTGCTGGTCTCAATATTTGGTGCATAAAGCAAATGTATTAATTGCTAAACCAGGCAGCCACTAAATTGCTATACAAAATCTATTGTATATTAAAGAACATGTTAAAAAAAAGCCATTGGCATTACAAGGTAACCAAAACAGGCCACTAAATATACAATATTATAATTAAGTATATATTTGAAGTACTTTTTGACGCAACTCATTAAATTATTTCACGTCTTATCAAAAAAAAAACTATGTTACATTAAGTTATGCAAGGGAAATTTAATCAGCATTTCCAATGAAATATGAAAAGGTGTAATTTGCATGCAGCAGTATTCAGTTAAGATGGTGCTGACTTGCATTAGCAATGTTAAACTTGCATCTAAATGAGGTAATCTGCATGTGAACCGATAATGACAGATATGAATGCAGAAAAGGCATCAGGTCAAAGGTCCTTTTTATAATTGCACTGATTGAAACACTGATGACACATAGTTTTTTTTATATATATCACATAGAACAATTAAGTCAAAATCACTCTTCCTTTGTATCACACTTAAGCTTTCTAGCTGACCTTGAGCTATTATTATGTGTTTAGACTCATCAGGTTCTCAGATTTCAGCATTTTTACAGTATAGAAAAAAAAGCCTACAAAAACTCTAAAAATGCCACACCAGTGTTTTTTTAAGTTGCATTTACTCAAGCATAACATATACTTTGATTATCAAATGGCCAGGAATAAGAGGGCACTGCATAGACTTCTGTTAAGGTAACACGTGCAGACAAATTGTGCTTGCATGCATAGTCACTCCCTGTAGAGAACAATTTTGAGCCAGTAAAACCCAGAGCTTGCGTTACATGTAGAATGACTCCACATTAAACAAACTATTTCATCCTGCATTTTCAGTAACTCTGAAAAAAAAATCCTTCTTGATCTGGTTTTCTGCATAACTTACCACATCCTGAGAGAAACACCAGGTCACCAGAGAAGAGGCTGGAGGGGGCACCGACCGTTTGACCATCCAAGAGGTAGATCATGTGGCCTACTGTGTGTCCAGGGGTAAAGAGGGCCTTAAAGTGCAAACGCCCAACTGTTACCGAGTCATTGTGTGAAAGCGGGCTGGAAGGAAAAAAAAAGTAATGAAAAAACCTAAACCAAGAAGTGTGGAGTTGCTGATTTTTACTGAAAATTAAAAGATTAAAAATAACCGAAATAGATGTCTATTTTTGAAATGTACCAGTTGAGCAAAAGGGGCAAAAACTATTACTTTCCCATATTATTTTAATATTATTAGGAAAAAAAATCTTTAGTCTGGTGGTTTGGAAGTCCTAAAATAACCCCTACAACCACTCACACATAACAGGACAGTCACTCAAACCACGATAATTTAGTGTGAAGTCAGCTGCTACGACTACTGACAGAGGGAAGAAAACAGGACTTAGTACAGTAAGAATGATTCAAAGCGAGTCAGTGTGCTATACTGTGCAAGCTGGGACTTACTGCGTGAGGCCAGGAATGTTATCAGCCGCATTTCCATAAACTCGGCATGAGCTGTGCAGCCTTTTCAACCCTTTGTTTCCCCCACTGTGGTCCCTGTACACGGATCACAAAGAAGGTTCACGCAGCAATTTAGACAATATCCACACATTACAGATACAAAGTACCTTTTTTAAACAGATTGTTTATTTTAATCAAACTGAAGGCAGGACTTTCAAAATGTGGGGAAAATGTCTATACATACAAATGCATGGCATTCTTTTAATCTCCAATATTTGCAGCAATTTACTGTGATAAATAGTTAATAGCCACATTAAACTATTATATTTGCACTGATCAACCTTCCTTTTCTATAGGAATATAACCAGAATACAATGAGCTGGCAGCCCACTGAGTTTAAGTCCCTTCAAGTTGTAATCATTAATAAAGACTTGTTGAGATTGATGGCAAGATGTTGGCAATCTCTCTGCATTTATACATTTACAATCTCTCTCATAGAAATTCTACTCAGTCCAAGTCAGACTGCATCTGTTTGCAGAAAGGTTGCCTCTTATAAGGTGAGATAAGCCCTCTTGTTCGTAGTATTTCCAAAATAAAATATCAATATTTGGTGTCCCTGTATCAATTTAATATTGCTACGTAAAATATCACAATACTATGCTGTACAATCTTCCCCCCTACTCCTTTTATACATGCAAATTACATGAAACTCACCAGTGCTTGTGTGTACACAGTATTGCTTCTAACATTACTCCTTCTGCCTCGAGGACTGCCTGAAATTAAAAAAAATAAAAATAAATCGGGTGTTGGTAAAACCTTCAGTCAACACTTCAGATTCATGACACATCACAGCGTTATTATACTTGTGTATTTAATAAGGAGAGATATCATGGATACAAAACACACTCATTCACAACAGCTGGCTACTGACAGTCAACAGCTGCAGCTGAAGTAAAACACATGGTTGTAAGGTAGCAGAAAAATGACAGTGCAGAGATACCAGCTGTAAGAGAGAGAGGCTCTAATGTCATTGAGCCCTACAATTACAATCAAGCTCTCAACAACTCATATTTTTTGTTTACACACCTCATACTTTTATAAATACAGCAATAATTACAGGCTTTCATATATTGTTTGTAACTCACACTATTTATACATTTTAACCCCATCTATGTCCTGTACGTGTTACTAAACTGACTTTGAACTGAATGACAATCATCACACTTTAATAGTATTATTCCAGCTCCCCTAAAAAATGTTACGTTATCTTAAATATCTTAATACTGGATATTATACATTTCATATAATACCTTAAAGGATCTTCAGAGTTGTGGTACATATACAAAATAATGCTGAACTAGAAGCAAAGCAATCATGTTTCACTAATATCAGGCAATATCTGGCATGTCCTGACTTCTCTGCAGCAACATGTTCTGAAGAAAAAAAAAACTTTTCCCTTGGAACTAACTACACAGTTACTGATTGCTGTTTTCAGCGCAATAGCCTAAATCTATTAACCCATTCAAAGACACATAAGTGACATCAGAGGCACTCACCTGAACTGTCTGAGGGTCTGCAGGGTCTACAACGACTGCGATGCTCGAGGCTCTGTCAATGATAAGGTAGCTGTAGTTGTCAGAGAGCACAGAGATAGGAATTATTTTAACACCTGTGGGCAAGAAAGAAATGACATAATAATTATTCGGGACAACATTAAACACGCACTAATAAAAAATATCCATCTTTAATGAAACAAATGCTAGAATTTTGTATTGATAGTAATAACAATTGCTTCTATGGTATGTACAGCGTGTGACAGCAAGGCATTGTCTGGCCCAGTGTCACCCAGTTAAACCAGTAATTGTTGCATATACCACTGAACTCCACGGGATCTGTAGTTGAATGCCCTCCAGGGTAATTTTCACGAGCTTTCCGCATTTGCCGTTTGTAGTACATGTAGCCAAGTCTGGTCTTAGTGTAGAGTGTGTACCTGGGAGACAATTGGAAATGTTATGTCCCGATAGTAAAAGCTGTTAACATCATTAACCCCGCCATGCAGTTACTGTCATTTCTTTGGTTTGTTGAATGAGCACAATTGACGTAACTTAAATGGTTGGTATGCAAACAACGTCTCATAAAATAAAGTTGAAGCCACTGCAGCATATGCTGATGAAAAAAAATGCCATTATCGCGAGAAGAAGAGCCTCACAGCAGAATACCAACAGCTGCACTTTTCACATTGTCTTGTCTAAATTAAATTACGTAGGATAAATCTATGGCACATAAAAATGGCTAGATGTTGCTAAGCTACGCCAAGAGAATCGCCAAGGAAACGACAGAAATCCCTGTCGCCAAGGAAAGTGGCGCCATACTCACGCTATTCGGAACAAGGGCTTCTCCGTTCGGGCCATTATCTTGCTGAACAATTTTCTCCAAAACACCTGTCCTGTCCGTCTGTAGCGAAGGCACAAACAAAAACAGATGAAGGATGAAGTGGCTACCAGTGTTATTATCCAGTCAGGAAGCGCCATAGCCTCTGAGCGGAACGTAATGACGTATCTAGTGACACGTCACAGCAGTCCCCGACACCTGATTTCTCGTGTTGGCGTTTTCTTTTGTGTATTAAAACCGAGTATATTATAATTTTTTCTGTATATTTTCATTATACAATTTTCCCATCACATTTTGCTTAGGTTTAGGCAGCAGAACTACTTAGTAAGTAGAAATTAAATTAAATTAAAAAACAGGGTTTTGACAGTCTGTCAGTTAAACTTTAACATGCATATGAACTAGCAATAATACTCAGTGTTTTTCCCTGTTTTACATCCAAATCCACTTTGCTTCAAGAAACACATAAAATGGGGATTTCTGTTTTTAGAAAATTCAACATTTACGCCGGAAGATTTCCTTCCGATGTAAATGTTGAATAATTATCTGTCTGTTGTTATAACTGTATTGTAGGTTAATTCTAATATTTTTTTCTAATTCAAGAAAAATACATTCACATATAATTATCACTTATAATTACCCCTAGACAAAATGTCAAAACTGACTAGGTAACAAGAAAGCATTGGCATTTAACTAATTGTAGAGGGAGGTACAACCAGTAGTTTGTGTTTTGGTAATATTGGTATTTTTAAACAGGAGGCGACATGAGTAACCAGTCTCCTCTTTCTGAGAGCAGCACTAACAGTGTGAGTTTCAGCCTGCATATCCAGTTACAAAGGATGACATCCTCCTGTGGTGCACAGCTGCAAATCCCCAAGGCAGGACTGAAGGACACAGTTCACCCATCTCAGGCGCAAGCCACAAGGTAAGTAACCTTTTCTGCTTTGTTTTCATTTGTTTTCTGGGTGACCAGATCATAGTAAACCAAAAGTGGGTCAAAGAGATTACTTGAGTGCAGTGTTGTAGTGTTATAAAATTTGTATATAATTTATGGCTGGGTTTTAAAAATAACACAGGCTTAATTTCCTGTTCACATGCGGCAGTATGCTTGCTTTCTTCTCTCTTTCTATCATAAAAATTCTTAAAAGTACAGTACTTATTTTCATAAGCAATCAATCTGACTAGACTATATACAAAAAGAAAAATATATGCAGTCTGGCATTTTCAGACCGGTGAGGTGCTGCGGAGGGCTTCGACTGCTCTTACAGGTGCTTTAATAGAATAAATGAAACTGAAGGTGAGCTCAGGATTGCATATTGAAAGAAGAAAAATCATAACTTTAGATGGGGGAACTTTCCTTGGCCTCCAAGTGTCCACATATACTTCATTCTTAAATGAAACAGAATTACAGTCATTGGTTTCTACTCTTATACTTTGCGTGACCCTTCCTATATTTTATCAAGCAATAAATGTGAACACATGGCATGACTGTGGCTTCCAGACACAATAATGTTTAAGCTGTTTGAATGTGTCTTGTGAAACTATATGTTGAATTACAACCAAGAGCTGAGTGAAACCATAATTCAAGCTGGGACATTATCTCATCTTTGTTATTGCAACAGCACCAGACTGCTAACTTTCCCAGCTAACCACACCTCCTTTTTTCAGCCCCTCAAAATATTGCACTTTCATTATATGTGGCCCAGTTATCACGAACAAACGTGCTCACTTTAATTTGAAATATTTATAGTAGTCAAATTAATTTTTAATTAGCAAGTGACTCACACTTAAAGTACAAGTGTAAGGAGACCAAGGGTGTCTGCAGTGTTACAGTACATACAGATATACAGCATGATAACAAAATTACATTTTTAATGTTAAATTTAAATGTAATTTATTATTGTGAGTTCCAAGTTTTCAAAAATCTGACATGGCTGTGGCTGCAACAGGGAAACTCTTCCACACATACACCACATACACATGTACAAAGCCAGAAATATGGAATGATACCTTTACCTAATACAGTTTTTAAACAAAAGAGGGCGACACAGTGAGCTTTTTGCACAGTGAGAGGTTTTTGTACTCAAGAATTGTGCAAAAGTATCAAAATAACACATATGCACATGTTCCTGCTCCTGACTGCCACTTATTTTTCAGCATTTACCTGCTATCTCTTTTTTATTCCCTTCCTCTTTCCTCCACCATTCCTTTTCATCTGTTCGACGTGTCTAACGTTATCTGGTTCATGTTGCCTGCCTTGCTGAGAGACACAGACAGAGCGACATGCGCATAGTTTTGCATGTCTTTGATGTGGTAGATTTGCGTGGTTCCTGCGTGGTGCTTAAACTAGCTGAAAGTTCACAGCAAGCCAAAACGACCCCGAGGCCACCAGGAGGTCCTGTAGAGACAGCCTTTCCTATTTTCTTTACAGCCACTGGATACGAGCCAGACTTTAGAAATCTGTTATTCGGTGCTGATTTCTGAGAATCACATGTGAAACACAGAAAAACAGATAATAATGCTGTGCACAAGGAGGGACTTGTGTGATCACCCTTTCTGAAACTAGGGTGACCACATACTTTCCAGGAAATAATACCACAGAATTAAGCAATGCAACATACTGTGATTTACAATGTAATATAGTAAGAAGATTTTATTTTGTAATTGTGACAATGGAAAGTCAGCAATAACTAGTGGATACTGAAAAGATATAAGTCTGATGTAGCTTTGTACCACTCATCCTGTCTTTAGGGTAGTCCAGAAAAATGATGACATCTAAAATTGACAGTCCTCCCCCCTACGAGGAAGCACTGCATCATCCTAAGTATGATAACTTCCCCTACCTGCCACAGCATGTCTCTCCTCTTCCCCCACCTCCATCTTACAGTCCCAGTCCTGGCTACTGGGGCCAAGGGGGTGTCTACCCACCGGCCAGCATGTGTCAAGGCCCTGGCTTTCCTCCATCTGGGATGCCCACCACAATACCGACTCTGTCTGCTGGACTGCCTGCCTCCAACCCAGGTTCTGAGCGAGTGGCACAGTCTTGAAGTAATCACACCCTGCAATATATTTAGATTAGGTGTAACAAGGATAAATTACCACTTGGCTATTCCAAATTCTGCAGGAGAGATGGAGGATTTTCTCAGCACCCAGTGGGAAAGCACATCTGTTCGGCATGCCTTCATCAGAAAAGTAAGGGTTTGTGACTGTGTGTCTTAACTTGCTCTGTGTGCCAGTGACAATCATGCTGCTCTGATCTTTCTTTCTTTTTTTTGTGGACAGGTTTACTTAATTTTATCAGCACAGCTTGCTGTCACCTTCTCAGTTGTTGCTGTCTTTACGTTTGTGTAAGTTTCCCCATTTGTACATCCATCGAGCCACTTAATGTATCTGGTGAAGGGTAAGAGACACAGTCTGCTCTTTGGTGACGCCATGTATCTGCTTTCACAGTGACCCAGTGAGGATGTTTGTCATCAGTTACCCTGGCATCTACTGGGCATCTTTGTGAGTTACCTTTAAGAAACAACAGCACAGTTTTAGTGCAGTTAAATCAATTGATAAAAAACATGTGAACAATATGATGTATATGATAATAATCACAGTGGTGAATCTCTCCATAGTGTGGTTTACTTTGTGGTTTACTGCATTCTCGTCTGCTGCAAAGAGCCGAGGTAAGCAAGGCCAAATAAGTTGGAAAAAATAAAGTTGTTTTATTATTGCTATTATTATGGCTTATTAAAATATTCAGAAACAGTGATGTTTGTGGTTTCTGTACTTTTTAGGAGGCGTTTTCCATGGAATCTTGTGCTGCTTGGAGTATTTGTAAGTGTTGTTTATTAGACTGAGGGTCAGACATTGACACTGGTAATGCCGCAGGAGATACATATGCGCAGAACTAACATAGTGTGAGGTGCTGAAGACTGAAAAAGTAAAGTCAGTAGAAAAAAGAGATCTTTAAAAAGTGCTAAAACTCGCTCTGACATTTAAGACACGTTGTATTCATGTTTGATCTTGCAGACTCTTGCCTTGTCTTACATGGCTGGAGCAATTTCAAGGTTTGTTTATTGGCTTTATTCAGGCAACAGCTCAAAACAGCACATTTTGATCCTGATGGTATATATGTGCCTTTTTTTAGTTTTGTTTTAATCGCTACATGTATCCTTTACAGCTATTATGGAACCAAAGCAGTGTTTATCGCCATGGGAGTAACAGCATTAGTCTGTATAGCTGTGACAGTCTTCTGCTTCCAAACTAAGGTACACGGAGATGTAAACTGTCTCGCTGTAGCTCAGTAGCCTGTGGCTTGTCAGAGGATGTCTTTGTTGTCGGTGTAAAAGAACTCCTTTGTCTTGCATTACAATGGGGGCACTGAAATCCTTTAAATATTTATAACATTTTGGGATAAGATGCGAATCCAACTTCTCTGTCTGATGCAACTCGAGATACACAAGTTACATTTTTGGCTTCTACAAGACACATTTCACACACGCACACACATACATTTCTCTTTCACCTTATTCTTTCACAATAGTCTCACTGCTCTTTCATGTAGCTTGAAGCATATCAGCTTCGCTTTCATCCCCTTAATGACTTGTTTCTCATCACAGGTGGACTTCACCTCCTGCGGGGGACTCCTCTGCATTGCGGCCGTTCTGCTCATGATCATTGGGATTGTTACAGCCATCGTCCTCTCCTTCCAATATGTGAGCCTGCTCTGGTCAAGTCATTTAATTTATTCTGTCTACTCGTGTTTCTCTGCGTGAGGAACAGCAGCTCCCAAGGGTGTATCTGTGTGACTGATTTCACATTCAGGAGCCTTTCTTATGTCACTCAACAGGTCCCCTGGCTGCACATGCTCTACGCTGCAATTGGAGCCATCGTTTACACTCTGGTGAGTCCACACTGACACAAATTTAGACCGAGTATTTCTTCTTGGTATTATGAGTCTGTTGTTGAAAAGCAAGTGAGGCATTAGCAGTCCTTACACCCCCAATACATAGCTATTAGGGAGCCCTAAATAATGTGGTGATAATCTACTATTCATCATCGTATTTGTCTTGATTTTGATTGGTCTATCAAATAAAAGCTTTTTTCACCTTAGATCTATGGAAGTGTCGTGCCAGCTGACATGTTTTTTGGGATTTGCCTTTCGTTAAATCAAGTTTTAGTCTAGGAGTGATGCCAAAGGAAGAAGCTCCAGCATGTCCAAAATTCCAAAATGGACATGATCAGTACATGTCATGGAAACTTTTCCACTGCGTTTTGATATTTTTAACGATGCCGCAGGCATTGTAGCAGAGATATTAGTCATTCTGTCTGCTACTTTAGTCCAGACAGGATAACTGCAAAAACTGCACTGCTTAAAAGAAAAAAAGAAGGGAACACTCAATCTTCAGTTTAACACAAAGTCTGTTAACTTCAGAGATATCAGTATGTCCAGGTAGAAAGCATAAACCATTGTGAATCCAATAAAAAGGTGATAACAGTAGCACTGGAGAGGCAACAACAAGACAACCTCCAGAAAGGGAAGGTTTTGAGACAGCATCTGCAGCCTCCACAGGTTGCTCAGCTCCTTCAGTAAGGCACAGGTTTGCTATGTCAACAGGCCCGTTACACGAGCAGCACTGCCAGAGCCCTACAAAGTGACCTCAACCAGGTTTATTGTGCATGTTTACAACCATAATGTCATCAAGAGACTCCTTGAGCATGGGATGAAGGCTCAGTGTTCTTAGTGGGCTCTGTGGTCAGAAACCAGCATTGTGTAGCTCAGCTGGCAGGTTCACCACTAGCACAGTGTTCTTTTCACAGATGATGTTGCAAGAAGCTAACATTCATTGTGGTGTCTCCTCTCCCTTTCACCTCTGTCACATGCTTTCTTTAGTAAAAGAGGTAAAATCACAATTTTCCCTAATTGAACAGACTGATATTCCTGAAGTTCCAACTATGATGTTCAAGTGTTCCTTTAATTTTTTGCGCAGTGTATAAAGTGAATTGGGCTTTTTTGGGGGACATTTTATCATTTCCTGTTACAAACATGAGTTCCACATTCATTGTCTCAATAGGTTTTTTTTTTTTTTACAGGTAATCTCACTGTATACATGTTATAGCACCTCTTAATGTGGTTTTCCCATAATGCTGGGAATTGTCTGACCTTTGCTTTTATACCATTATATTCAAAATATAATTTACCCAAACTTTTTATCTTAGCCTTTGTTTGCCATTCCTGTCAGTCTCAGCTATATTTGGAATTTTGTGTTAATGAGTAAATATGAACACAGCAACACACGAAAAGGATTAAACTAAACCACATGGTAAGTACAGAATCACAAAGCCATTAGTATAGTTGTAGCCTCCCAGAATACAGGATGTAAATTTTCTTGGTGGTTATAGCGAGTGACACGTAACAGCCCACAAACCAAAAGTTTTAATTAATGGTCACAAACATGACAAAAGGTTAGAAATGTTGCAGCATTTTTCCTTGTATTCATGTTTCTATGTCAATTTTCCTCTTTCCTTTTCTTCACCTATATTAGTTTTTAGTGTACAACACCCAACTTCTTATTGGAAATCGGGAGTTGGCCATCAGCCCAGAGGAGTACATCTATGGAGCGCTTTCTCTCTATGTTGATATTGTTCACATCTTCCTCTTCATCCTTCAAGTCAGCGGAGCTGCGACTGAATGAGCCAGCGGTTGGAGTTTGTATATTGTATTTGCTGGCAGACACACAGCAAACTGTCAGAAAGATTGTTAATTATTTTCTCTACATCAGTAACACTCAAGCACTTTCTTTGTTGCGCTGTATGTAGCAGGACTGCAGCCGCAAAGCTTACACTTATCTCGTGTAAAGGAAGAGAGCTGCTTAAGCCTTGCACATTTATTTAGCTGCATTTTAATATTTATGTGCACGTTAAGGAGTGTAGTACTCTCAACTATTACTTCGATCAAACCTCCTCATTAACAAAGTGTTTCTGCCTCCAAAAAAGGGAACAAAGCCATTTACAGATCAACACATTTGTTTTTATTATCATCAGTGCTTAGACTTACAAAACATGTGTAGTTGGAGGCATACTGCTGGACACCACAATCATTAGTCAAACATCTGTGCTGGTAGTAAGAAGGTCTAAGATCTGTTTGTTATGTACTTTTAATTTTTCCAAAGAGAAAGCCCAGAAAACACTGACTCACCGATTAAAAAAAAAAAATAGAGTTGTCTTCTTGAATCACTGGCCATTTCCTTTGTTCTCTTTAATGTTTCTGTTATTTGTTGTTGTTAGAAAACGATGCACACCGATCAATAAATTATACCTTACTGTTATAACTGCTTTCTTCACTCATGTCGGTGGTTAATTACAGTAACACGTTAACAGTTCTAGGGTGGCATTAGCTCCTATATATGCTCTCCCTTTCTTGATTGTGGATTAGTATTGTTTCCCGTCACCAGCATTTATGTGTCGTCCACACTGGAAGGTTTAAGGTGTCAGGCGCTTGGGGTCACGTGGGAACATGGAGGTCTGTCGGACGTTGTGGAGACCCAGGTAGAGCATGCAGACCCTCTCCAGGCCTGTGAAGGATGACATCTTTATCAGTTTTTTTATTCTTACAAAAAAAACAAAACAAAAACAAAAATCATTCCTGTAGTTCCCCCGACAAAACATATTTCTTACCAATGCCTCCGCCGCCATGTGGGGGAGCTCCATACCGGAAGGAGTCAATGTATGCCTTGATCTTCTCCAGATCTGTACAACAAACAAACAGAGGCTCAAAATTTTCTAGTGTTGTTCCGCTGGTTGCCAACAGAGGGAGACAAATCATTTGAATTTCACTCAATGCTCCTCAAAAAGAAACGGAAACATCTCTTTTTCTTACCAATCTGATGGTGGATGGCTCTTTCTGTCAGCAGCTGAGCATCGTGGACTCTCTGAGCTCCGGAGAGAATCTCTTCTCCTCTCATGAACATGTCATAAGAGTTGGAGTATTTCTAGACAAAAATAAAACAAACTCAGAAATCATGTTTTTCTCACATCTGATGATGAATGGAGGGGTTAAAAAGAAAGAAAGAAAGGAGGGAAATTAAAGTCAACCAGACAAGGTAACACTGGCAGAAAAAACTTGGGTAACAACAATGTTTATGACAGATAATGAAATGAAACAGTATTCATTTTTTAAATCCAAATTTTAACAGAAATATCAGTCTGGCAATTGAAATTTACACAGGTAGCATAAAAAATGTAGTAAATTGGCACTTTGTGGCATTGCTCATGGATGCTGATGTTTTTTCTTGACTTGTCGGGACAATATCAAGAAAAGAAAAAAAAAAGCATTACGTTTTCCACAGGAGCCACAGCGCAAATTTAAGAGGCTGGTGTGTCTGGTATGTTTGATGTGTGAGTGAAAGACTTACAGGGTTGCTTGGATCAGGCATTGTGTAAAACGGCCTAACAGCCAGCGGGTACTTATCAAGCACATAGAAGTCAGTATCATACTGTGGAGAGGGGAAAAAAAAAAAAAGAGGAGTGAGAGTCAATAACTGCATACAAAGGGATTAATAGAGACACACACGTATCCTCTTCTTTATTTATGTGATGCAACTGTGAGCTTGAATAATAAAATACTTCTTCAGGATACTGTAGAGTCTTTATCTTACAGCATAAAGCAGCTTGAGGTGATTGACTTTTACTGAAGGAGGTCATCTGAAGAAGACTAACAGCTCATATATACAAATTCTGGAGTTCTAATATCCAAACTGGCTTTTTACTACTTTTAAAAATCACTTGTGTTTTTATCTGACCTTCATACATAAAGGCTACGTGATCCAGTGTTGGGTCATGTCACGTTCATATTTTTACAGTCTGACATCCAATGAGTGAATCACATTTGAAAACAAACCTTTTCCTTGACGAGGCGGCCAAGCAGCTTCTCATTGGGTGTACTACAAAACAACAAAAAAATACATTGAGTTTAATAAAGACAGACGCATCTCACATTGTGAAAATATTACTTAAACTGATTGTAATCAGTGAATCATCTACAGTTATAATTTCTCAGACTTTTTTTAACGTCACTGCTCCAACTGTACTGCAGATTACAGCTTTGATCACAAGGATTACTTAAATGCTGAGTTACTGATCTGACCTTTCACATCCTCTATTAAACACATGTTACAATTTACTTCTGCTTTTATCAAAAGAAATCATCTGACAAGATGAGTTGGTTGTGGGGAAAAGGCTGTGTGATGTATTCTAACCTGAGGTCATCCTCGTCACCCATTTCGACCCCGGCCTCACGCAGCATGGCCACGGCCTCGGTGTACTCCAGCCTCAGAGTCGGCTCCAGGAATTTGAAAGGCTCACTCGGGAACTGCTTATTCACCGTCTGGATCTCTGTCTGGAAGCTGACGCAGAGGCACATGCATGGTTGAGTTTCCAGAGAGTTCAGAGGATATGACGCTAACTTTAATTCATTTTCCTGCGAAATTTCCCCAAACCACTAATTTTTTAACCCAAACATAAAACTTCACATACACTAAGTTTAGTTTTACAATCGTGATTGGTTGTAATGGTGATTTATGTCTATGCAAAAAATACTTGTTACACATGTTACTGTGAAAAAGGGTCGGATCGCCCCTGATTTCTTCATATTTTGCTTCCAAGGAGACATGCTGTCTTAAAAAGCTTTAGAGTGGTATTGGGTAATGGTTCTCCAGGTTTTCTGAACCACTTTCAAAGTTTTTCTGTGGACATTGATGGTTTATTCTCTCATTTTATGTCCAGTGGTTGTAGCTGGACTTAAAATGACTGACCCGTGAATAAAACACTGACCCATAAATAATTAACGTACAAAAAGCCTCCCAACTCAAAGGACCAACCAGTGTTGTGTATAAACATAACAGACAACTTAGCAAAGAACCAATCTAAATTGTATCTTTGTGCACTTTGTTAGCCTGATGCAACCCCCCTCCATTTTTTCCACTGTTTTTAGTTTAATCTACAAAAAATGACAACGATCACACAGTTTGATGGGCATAAAAGGGTAATTTTGCACTAAAAAGGTGATTCCTAAAGAGCTATTAGCCAAAAAACTTGGCATAACTTGGCACGTTGTGGAGTATGCACCTAAAAAAATGTAGTAAACTAGACAAGTGGAGGACAAATGAAGAAGTAGCAGGTCTAAAATTCTACATGAAAAGAATCTGAAAGTCATACCCTTAATAAACAATTCAGCCAAGAAGTGAAACACGGCCTGAGAAGTGCATTTTTCTGGAGCCTCATCAGAAAAGATCTCAAGAAGCCATTTTAAAGGAGGGTAATTTGTGATAAAAGGCCAAACTACACAAGAAATGAACTGAAAATCATCGTCTACAGATCCGATGGACTGATGAATACATAAATTTGAAATTCGGGGCTCAAATTATTGTCAACACACATGGTGGATGTCACAAGAGATGCCCATTTTCCTAGAAAAAAATAATAATATAGAAACAAGGGGTGATGCAAGACTTCCGCACAGTACTTTACAAACACAAACTCCAATCTACCATCGAAGGACTCACAATTCTGTCCACATAGAGACAAATACCAGGCTAATTGTTCACATAACAGCCCACATTTGAGTCTATTTTCCGGGCCAAGCTGTCCTTTCACAATGCCTTTCACTAATTTCTGATTCTTTAATTTTTTTATATCACAATCAGAAACATTATGACACCAAAGAGAGACTTTTAACAACTAAATTATATTTTTTAAAGACACCTAACAAATTTCACTTGTATTTACTGTGAAATTAAAAGGAGATGACAAAGAGAGCATGGAAAGGACAAAGTCATCCGTGCTTCATGTGTTGAAACAGAAGTACATAACGCATGCAAAATACTTTCACACGTCAAGGAAAACAGTCTGGAAAGTCATGAGAACAAAGGGCAAAAAGTCAAATGGGCCTAAGAAAGAGGAACAGTGGTCACAACCTGAAACTAACCAACGTCACAGACATTAAAAAGGGAATTCAAATTAAGCTTGTTGACACCTTACTCAGTGTTCCACTGATTTAACGTGGTTTCTCAGGGGATTTACTTTATAATAAAAGACTTGTAATCACAAAATAAAGCATGAGTGGCAACATTTCACTGCAAACCCCCTTCTGAGTTTTCACTGTAATAAATACGTCCAAAAACCACTGACATTCACAGACGTATGACGTCAGAAACGTTACAGTTTCCACACAGAAAGAGTTTCGCCCAGTATTCCTCTTTTATTTTAACCTTTGATGTTGAAGCTCTTAATGCCTGCTGTACCGAGTTCCACCACACGGAGGCAATAAAACCACATCCTATCGTCATCTTGCTGGCAGTTCACTAAACAGTTGGAGTGGAAATTGCTGACATTCATCTAAGCAGACAGCCATATGTGATGACATCTAATTAATCTAGATTTAGCAGTTATAGTTTTACTTAGACGTACACACTTTGACATTTTGCTGGCTGTAAAACAAAATAATTCAGCTCAAGTGTCAAGCATGAGAATAGAAGTTGGTCTGCAACACACCAACAGTTTTAGGTTCATCTTTTACCTTAACTCAATAAATGTGTATCTTACTTGTCTCTCAAGCCCTTGAAGATCTGCACCATGGTGTCAGTGATAGAGTCGATCACTTCGTGGTAATGGTAGTTGAATGCCATCTCAATATCCAGACCCACAAACTCGGTCAGGTGACGGTGCGTGTTGGAGTCTTCTGCCCTGAAAACTGAAATGACGCTGATTTAATAGGAGTGCCTAAACAAAGCAAACTGCGATGGTGTGGAAGCAACGAAAGGTTTCTGCACATCTCTAGGAATACAGCGTCATTTCCATTGTACTCTAAATTCCTAAATTTGGACGGCTCACAAAACAGAAGCTCATATAAAGGATCATCAAGCTTACAACCTGGCTTCTGAATCACCGTAAAGGTTTGTGAAACAAGGACGATGTGTAGATGAGCGGCATTGAAAGTTGACGCGAATCAAAACGCTTATATCACTGTGAAATGTAGGTGGGTGCTTGCACTATGGCTGATTGAGAGGTACTTTATAAACTGTATGAATGCAGCTGCCAATAAATAAATCCTGACTACTGTATTATTCTAAAGCAGAGTACTTTTAAGTACTTGTATGGTGAATTAATAACATCATGGCTTCTACTTTCATTTAGTGGGAGTTAACGGTCATACTCGAGGACGGCTGCTCGATGGTTGTTTTTACAGGTTTACAGACTGCCAAAAGTGTTCTTAAAAAGGCACGGACACATCTGAATAAATGTGTTTCTGTATCTACATACTGTGGCTGGATTACCTGGAAACCACACATGTGTACATGCACACAGTTTCACAATGACTGAGATTCAGAAAATACAACCATGCATACAAAGTTTTAATCAATTGTGTCTGAAACAAAGTGTAAATGTTCATTCCTGCTTTTGTATTCACACAGTGTTTGTCTAGAACCTGGAAAGTATTATGCGTCTGACCCCTGCATATTTTTCAACAAACTGGAAAACTAAAATGATTCCAAGCATAAATATGGAGATGTATGCTTCTCTGCAAGAAGATATGCTTCACGTTTACCTCTGCTTCTTCCCTGGTGAACCTTTTTTTAGTTGATTTCAGACAGTGGCGACATAGTTGTAGAAGCTAAATTTAAACATGTTGTACTTTGCCACTGGGATTTAGAGGAGTGTTGATCCCACTTCTCCTTACATGCTGAATCAGTGAGTCTGTAACTAAGGCAACCGTGGTGAGGACATTGTTGCCTCAGAAGCAGTAATGACCTTAAGCCCTTTGATTTCTCTGTGGTGTTACACACAACAAAACAAAAACCTCAGTCCAGTCAGTGGAATACCGAATGTGGATCCTTCTCCCAGATGTTTTATTTGATCTTGGGCGAGAATCCTGTATCGAATGAAAATCAGATACGAGTAGCAATCTAAAAAAAAAATAAAAATCACGACTATGTATAGAATAAATACTTTATGCACACAGATGAAGGCAGAGTTTGCTTAGATAATCAGATGGTGGCAGTGTTTGCTTGGATTTCCCCTAAACTCGGCTCTATAAAGTCTTTTACAAGTCCCACTGTGTCACTATCACACAGCTCTACAGCAGCTTTGACACAGTAAAAGCATCAGAGGGAGGTCTGTTAAACTTTAACAGTCTAAATGCATTTAGTGACATTTTAAAACCGTTTTCACTTAATAGGGTCTAAATTTTTCATTATCCTCTTGCGTCTCTTTTTTCTGTTTGCCAGTGTATACGGCGACATACTGGGGGGAGGGGCTTACCTGGACCTACACAGAAGACCTTGTCAAAGTCAGCACAGATGCACATCTGCTTGTAGAGCTGAGGCGACTGGGCCAGGAAGGCGCTGGTTTTAAAGTACGACACTGTGAAGACATTTGCTCCACCTTCACTGGCAGCTAAAAATGGACAAAGAAAATTTAATGACAAAGAGAAAAACATGAGAAAAACAGCTATTACAGTTAAATCCTCACCCATCCCACCTAATGATATATACTGTGAATTTATTAGATGTTTCAGTAGGGACTATAATTGGCTAGCATACACACAAATAAATACCATCATTTTTGTAAAGGCCAGGCCTCTGATAATGGTTGGAGAGAGTCCAGTGTAAAAAAAACTGGGGGAAAAAAGTTTCACAGTAAAAGTCTTATGACATAACGGTCGTCCATTGAAACACCCAGGCTTTTAATTTGAAACCTACAGAAATTGTAGTTTGGTTTTTTTGTACATGTTACTGTTAGATTAGTGACGCTGTGACACTACGAGTGCATTTTATGACCATCGCTAGCAAAGAAAGGCGTGTTCGGGGAGATGCTGACAGATTGTCTGCTCATTCCAGACAAAGGCTTGTGATCTCCATCAGGAACTTTAATAGGACAACCAGGAAAGGCTCAGAAAAGACAGTCATTATATACTACTTCAAAAACTAGACTTTCCTGCCTCAGATACAGAGCTGAGGTCAATAAAGGAATGATGGCCCAACTTTTTGACTTGTACACCAGAACAACCCATTTCTTTTTTAGATGAATATGTAACCGCTGGGCACATTTTTCAAAACAAATACAGTTCTCAGGACATCATGTCCCAGACTCTAATAACACGTGTCGCCTTCTATGTGACAAAAACGTCAGAGAGCATCAACTGATATTTTCACACACTCAAAAGGTGGGTGGGGATGTACATATAGGACAAACTGTTGACGCTTGCACCATGGGTGGTGCCACGCAGGAAGATGTGGTTTTGTGTGTATTTTTTTTCACAGGTGCCGCCAAAATAAAAGAGCGCCACTTTTGAATTTACCGTTCGAGTCAAAGTCACCATCATTGGCTCTTTAAGAAAAGAGGAAGTGAGAGTGTGGAGGTTTCACCACAGTTAATTCAAAATATGGGAGGAATGTAGGGGGCTGTGAACTATTGACATAAGACTACCGTGCTTCTGCTTCTTTTAAGAATTTATCTTTTTTATCACAAAGACTCCAAACGGATTATTTTAGATTATTAAAGCTTCAAACAGTACATTACATGTTTTAAGTAAAGGTTTGAATGGTTCAAAAAGCATGTGGAGCCTCCAAATTGAGTTAATGCTGACAAAAAATAAAGCCAGCATAAGAGATATGCAATTAAATAGTGAAAGCTCCAATAACTCTTTCTCCTGAATATTGGTGAGAAGATTTTTGTCTGAGTTCTAAGTTTCTCCCTTTCAGTCCTCCTTTTCTTCAATAAAGTGAGATGAGATCCTTTGGGATTGATCTTAAGGAAAGCCTCTCCTGTCAAATTAGAAGGGCCCTGTGTGGAAATGTGAAAGCAGAGAGGCTGACGTGAGAGCTGGTCGATGCATCGAAATTCCCAGCGGTCTGGATTAAAATCCTCATAAGTCTGAAACAATGAAATTCTCTCTAATACCTTACTGTCTGATGTCTCCTTTAGCATAGATGTGCATGACTGTGTGTGTGTGTGTGTTTCAAAAGCTTTAGCTGAACTTTTTATTTGTTCCTGATTTGAATTGTAGTCGAGATCAGCCTGATGAGGAAGTCAACTTACAACTGTCACACAATGACTCATGAAACACCTGTGGGCAGTGACGTGAAAACAAGTGTGCCTCTAGTGAAACATCTAATCAAAAATGATTCAATGCATGCTAGTCTCAGTTTTCCCACATGTCAGTGTGGCATGGGGTGTTTTTTTTTGTTTTTACCCGATATAATTTTCGGCGTCTGGATCTCCACAAAGCCCTTTTTGGTGAGGGTGTCCCTGAAGAGCTGGCACACACCTGACTGCAGGCGGAAGACGGCCTGGCTCGTGGTCGTCTTTTCAGGAGGATACACAAAAATAAACACCATCAAGACAGTTGCAGTGATTCATCTACGTTATTACACAACCACGACAAATGTGTGAAAACAAGACTGCCAGTTTTTTCAAGGACCTCCTGTCTATGTGAAGGGTGTGACAATTATTTGTTGGCAACGGCAAGACACGCGTTCAAATCCTGGAAGAGCCGCAGAAACTTAGAAATACCTTTACTTTTTACTGTGTTTCAGTATTTAGATTATCAATATAAATACCGAAACCAAGGTGAGGCATAAAACTGCTGTGAAAAGGTTACTGTAAAAACCTCATGCACAAAAGCCCCCAAGTCTCAACAGTTGGGTGACAGAGCATGTCAAAATGCCAGTGAACACTCCCTGAAATCAACTGACTCATCTGAAATGACCACAAGATCTCTACAACTGAACTTGTCTGGTTTTCAAGTCTAGTTACCGTACATCATCATGAAGTCAGACCTGGGTCTTTTCAATACAAAACGCACAGTTCTGCGTTAATTAAAGTGCTTCACATTCCGCTCTTTCCCATCTCTAGTGCCTGTCCAGTCCTGAATAGTCTTCGTCTGACTAACAGCCGGCAGACTCGAAATATGATCGTGTCTAAATACTGGAAAGCTCATTAATCTGCAGACAATGCTTCAGGGTTGTCTGGCTAAAACTTTTCCATCATTTACAATCTGGATACTTGACAGAAAGAAGAAGTGCAGAAAAATATACAACGTCGCTGCTTAAAACGCTTATACAAACCTCTTTAAAATGCACTGAAGCAAATCACTCATTCTACCATCACGCCACCTATGACTCATTTGTGTCACACATCACACATGGGGCTGTGCCCAGCGTTAAACGTGGGGAAACCGACCTAAAAACCAGACTGTGTAAGACCTCATTTAAAAATTCGAAAGCGCTTCCTGTTTACAGCAAGTCTGCAGCGAGTAGGCGTAATAGTGAGTGGGTTGGTGGGTGGCAGTTACTATCCTGAAACTGGCAGTTCTTCTGATGGTGAGAGGCCTCATGAAATATACCTTACTCTGGTATACCTCTCAATAGTTCATACGTCCTTGAAACCCAGCTGCGGTGAATACACACCACAGAATGGTTTCAAAGCTCAAAAAATGTAAACATTTGCCAGCATCCAATTATGGGCTCATCATCGTACTCAAAAGGCTGTAGATAGGTGTACTTGGAGGCTGACCACAGTCTAGTGCCGGCATCACTGTTCATATAGCCTGTATGTGTACAGTGTGTGTGGCAGTCAGACTACACCCTAACCCTTCCTAAAGGAACCTGAAATACACAAATCTGCATTAGGACATTTTGCTTTTGCACTTCAAAATCACAGCTCTCTTCTCTTCAAAACTTTTGGACCTGTTCTGATAAAACGCAACTGGCTTTACTTTCCATCTCTGACGCTCACATGTGAAACTCCACGAAGAGCTGGCGCATGAAGCAAAGGGAGAAGGGTGCGTTTGATGTGGATCTGAATCTTTCTTTAAAAATGACAGGACGGGGACTTTGTAGAAAATGAGTTCTCAGAGTTTTCTTCTTTCCTTCTGGTTTATGATAAAATTTGTTGTTGGGTGTCGAGCTTCTCTGCATTTGTAAAGCCAGCGACATAGGTAACACAGATTTATCACCTTTTTTATTTGATCTAAGGAAGCTGGATGCAGTTTTTACAGACCAAATATTATGATTAATCACAAAAGAGCATGAAATAGGGCTCATAATCAATCACATTTCTTACATCTTGAAGGCTAAGATAATGGGAGCACTAGTGTTAGAGGATTTGTTTGGACTCTATTCTACATCAGCCAGCACGTCCGGATGACAGTCTGAAACTGTCTGCAAGTCCAGCCGTCTTTTAAATCTAAAAGTAAACTTTTAAACTTTAAAAATGTTCAACTTAGAAATGGAGTTTCATGTGAACTACATAATTATCAGAGGCGTTTTATGGTTCCCTTCTGAAGAGTTTGCCAGTGTGGGAAGCACTTTATAGCTTCAGCGGGCTCTTAAGAGCAAAACTGATGACAGACCCAAGTCCATGAGCTCAAAGTGTACAGTGCTGCAGAAGCAGGTGTTGTTGTGAAGCTTGTGAACAAAGTGGCTCTGTGCTGTGGTGTTGCTGCCTTCCTGCCAGTCGTATCTTCCATGTGGGAGGAACATATCAAAACAATGAGACACTTTGCGGCTTAGTGTCTTCTGCTGCTCGCATAAGTTTAGCACATCTCCCAGCACTGCAGAAGATTCATATCACCAGCCCACTAAATCACAGCCTTTTCTCTTTCACTTTTAGAGGTGCGCTGGTTTGTTGTTTGCACTCCTTCACAAATATTTTACATTCACTCTCCAACAGCCTACATTTGCGGTAGAAGTTCTCTGTACTAAGGCACAGAATGTAAGCTGTAAAATTATTGTTGTTATAATGGCAATACATTTTTTTTTTTAAATCCATGTATTTCACCCAACTATTCCAGGGAGACATTGAGGCAACCTCAAGCCTTCGGGGAGGACATCCTCACAAAGGAAGCACCCATAAAGGATCATAGTGAGAAGGCCTCTCAAATTTAAAATCTTTATCAACATCTTAGCTTAAAACAGCTAAAACCTCATCATTAATCAACTGCAATATGACATTTATCAAACCAAATGCGAATTCTCACAGACTCACATGGTCACAGATGATAGAAACTTACCCTGAGATCAATCACTCTGTTGTCCAGCCTGGTGTCCTGGTTAACTGTGGCTCTCCCTTCCTGAAAACAAACACAAAAAAACCACATTCATCTTACCAAAACCTCCGCAGCCTATGAAATATTAAAAATCATTACTATTCATCTCCTTCTCTTCACACAGGAGTGTTTGCTGTCAGTGTTATGGAAGCATTTTAGAGGCTTTTCACAACTCACAGGGAAAAACTATAACAAAAAAAAGAAAAAAAAGAAATACAAATCATTTTTAGCTTTAAAGCTATTGGCAGCTTGCAAACCTAAAACAATGCAATCAGTCTGCAAAAACCTTCCTGGGAACAATGCAAAACTACCATTCTCCTGCAGCTTTACCACATCTACCTACTTAGCTCAGTGAGTATAACAGAGTCAAGTGCAATAAAAGACACCTGCAATGTGGGAGAACAGGACAAAAAGAATATAAAGGAAAAAGGTAACAACTGAAAAAGTAAATGTTTCATCACAGGAAGAACCGCTCCTTCCAGGGTCGTGGATGTCAGGCTTCCTGAGAAGACCCACAGGGGTTTGAGCTAATAGCCTGTGTAGCCACATCCTGCTCCAAACAGCCACACGCAGAGGGACAAAGTGTTAGATGGGCAGACAGTTAGACAGACAGGGCTGTTGAGGCAAGTGTCTCTGGGGAAAGCAGGTGTTGCTACAAGTGTGTGACTGACATGCTGAATCCCAACAGAAAACACCTGAGACGCTGCTACAGCTGCAGATATTAGCTTACTGGATAAACAATGATGGGCCCTCAGCTGTCTTTGGTATTGATGAGACTCATATTAATGTGCATGCATCTACAGTGTGATGTATAATTCCACAGCAGATATGATGGATCTAAAGCTACGAAAAAATGCCATCCTGCCGTTTTATGCGTTAAGCCGATTCAACGGCTACATCAGCAATGTTATTATTGAAAAATTCAACATTTCCACTTTGTGAATCTTGGAGCTGAGGCTGATCCTCTATACTAGAATAATCATTTTTTGGAATGAATCAGGAAACAGAGCCAAATGATTTGAGCTGGAATTCCGTTTAGCCATCGTTTTTTGGTGCTGCTAAACCAGCAGCCTCAAAGGTTTACATGTATTTCTAACCACCTATACTGCAGCTAGGAAAAAGAATGGCTTTTTAAATGCTTCATGATTTTCTTGAATGATTCTGCATCACTGCACAATTCCTTAATTGCAATTCAGAGAACTCCCTCAACACTGGCAGCCGGCTCTTATAAACACTGTGCGATGAAATCACCATTTGCATGAGGAGGGTGATTCAAACAAGGTGATTAGGTTTAATCAGCCAATCCTTGACTCTGCCAAAAACACAAATCTCCATTCTCCTCACTGAAAACAGTCTCACTGAAAGAGCGCCGTTAGATCTCAGCATGCACAGAATGCGTTTCCATTTTGCTTTCGATATAAAGTATTCAGATAAAAACGGACATAATTGTTCATTATTTTATATTCATTGTGTAGTCAGACCAAACCCATCTGTGCACTCCATGACAGTGAATGGACTCTCACACACACAGTAACTATCAGGCCTTGGTTTTTTTACAATGAGAGTCTGCTTTTAGAAGTTTTTAAGATACCTAAAATGCTACCAATGATGTCCAAATGAATAATAATTACTTGGCTAATACTCTGACTGCACTTTGACTTTGGGCAAAGTACGCTTTCCACAGCCCCTCATCCATCACCCCATTCATCCTCACCTCTTCTCCCTCTCCATCAGGCCTGACAGCATCCTCCAGCTGCAGCGGGAGACGAGGCTCAGCCTGGCTGATGACAAAAATCTGAGAAGGGAAACAGATAAAAATCAAAAAAATGTAAAAGTGTGACAAACCACCGATGTTTTTATTCGATGCTGTGACAATGGAAAGTCCCTGGACTCCAGAAACAGGCGAAGAAGGTGAAAACGAAAGGGCCTAAAAGCTGCATCTGTTAAAACCTCATCAGTGTGTGAGAAAATCACCTACGTGCTGCTGGTAACCATGCCTGACAACTGTTGTTTTGTGTTTTTATGTTTTTCATTTACATTGGCCATCATAGCAGAGACAATCTCGTCCCATTCACCAAAATTTGATGCATTCACTACATCAAATTCTTTTGCAGTGCAGTACATAAGAGTAAAAAGGAGCCTTGAGGTGACTTTTGTTACATTTTCTTGGCATATAAATAAAATGGATGTTACTTAAAGCTCAGATACTGCGTTAAATCAACAGTTTAAAAGGAAGAGTTAAATGGTCAATGCACTACAGTGAAAACCTCTTTGGTACCTGCTTGAATAACATGAATTATGGATGCTCCATTGTCTGGGTGCGTACGCACTGCATGTGCTGGGAGGCAAAATATACAACCTCTGGTATTTTTATTTATATGTGTAGGAGACATCTGCGGCTTTAAAAGCAACTGTATTATCTTCTCTATGTTTACATGTCTGTCTGCTAAGAAGTGCCCATTAATGACTGCAGTGAAAGTGCCAACCCTTTCAACGTGGAGCTCGACGTCCTGCTGGGAACAGCTCTCGATCTTCTGCTCCACTTTCCTCACTGTCGCCTCCACATCGACGATGCTCTCCTTGGTGATGCTGGTGGAAACATTCAGGGGGAGGAAAGTGTAAGTGATGCACGCTGGTTACAAAACAGATTTATCTGTTTGGAAAGACGAGTAACTGTGAAAACCACATATCCGTTAAAGTATGTGCAATGCTTGTAGACACGTTTTTACATTTTTCATGCTTTTATGCACCGAGGATAGTGCGGGGTATACGGGTGAGTGATTTTTGACTGGGCGGTAGGTTTTTTAAGGGTTTTTTTCCCCCCCTCATGTGTTTAAAAATAAAAACAGCACTGATATTTGCATATGGGCTAATTGACATACCGCAAGAGCTTGTGGCGTAAGAAACCACGTTGCCCTGTTCATAACAATCGTGAACGTGAGACTACATTAGATTCAAATTAACAGGCTGCAGCAAGGCAGAATATGCTATTATTTTCATCTTTTTCATGTTTTTTTAAACAAATGTTGGTGATTGTTTATCTTACAAGGGAAGAAAACAAAACAAAAAACACCTGCAAAACCATTTTACCCACTAAAATTAATTTTAGGCCCCATGTGGTGAAATTTCTATCACCACATTATTTTTTCAAAAGGTGTTTATTTAAAGACCTGGGTGAGACTCGGTCCATATCAAACAGCTAAGCAATTCAACAACAGTTTTTAACTCAGCTGGAACGATAAATTATAGCAATGTGCACAATCTTAACTTTCTTATTGGAACAATAATTTCAGTCACAAAGGAAAAATAAACAAACACCAGCGCTGGGGCTCGAGGGGGGATTTGTCAGCTTTGATAAAACTTGCCTCATACTACAGCTCCTGGAAAGTACCCAGCTCTACTACAAAAACTCTTTGACTTTGAGAGCTGGGGTAAGAATTTCCCTCATGTAAGCCACAGCATACCAGGGGAACCCTTTCTAATTTCCTTATAATCAGTTTTAAAAAACAGTGCAGCATCCCCCTGCACAATCTCCTCACTGAAACCCAAAGTAACATCTGAGGTACAACGCCCACTGTCTCACAGCAAACGCCCAGATGGGAAACCCGCTGTAATCCACCACTCGTTCTCATTACAAAGCAGTAATGAGGGACCGAACGCTGGGGTACCGCCGTCCCTTCGGCCCCACGACAGCTGCCACCAGACCCAATCCCCTCCAGTCGGAGATCAGCTAGATAAATAAATCCCCACATTAATAACCTCCGCTGCAGGACAAAAGTCTAATGACAACACACTGAGCGCACACCAACAGAAACAGATTCATTCAACACAAGAAGGAAGGAGAAAAGGGAGCGAGCGCTCGAATCAGTGATCCAGGAAGGACAAGCTGACTGGTTCGACAAGGCTGCCTCCAAACTGCCTCTAACTTTAACTGACTGAACAAGTGCTACAGCATTAAATTCCTGGCTATAGTCTCTTCCAGATTTCTACAGCGTCAAAGTTATAACATGTATCAACTTATAATACCCCAAGAACCAACAGTAAAATCAGCATATCACTCTAAATGTCCTCATATCAGCATTAAAAAAGGAGGTTTCTCGCCTCCTGTCAATGACCTCAGAGGAAAGAGAATCTCATTTACAGGTCATCCTTGTAAATTAGATTTTAAATCTCAATGGGTTTTTCCTTGTTAAATAAAGTAATAAATAAATAACCCCCATCGGGTGATGACACGTACCCTTCCCCGGCCACACAACAATTATGAAAAATAACTAGTTTTTAACATAAGTGTCCCTTACTCTGCCTCTAAAGTGATTTAAGAACCCTGCGAGTCAGTTTTAAAATCCAAATCTGTGTACATCCAGGTACAGTGCATCGTCACAAAGTAGTGCCATTCACAAAAAAAACAACCAACAGTTTTAAAAAGCGCTCTGAATTAAACTGACCAACTCCACAGCAAACAACTGACATGTTATTCCATTTCAGAGCTCAGCCACAATTTCTTCGCTGCTCTACATTCAGCACTTGAGAGGTACTTGAGAGTAAAGGTTGAGCACAGGCAGAAGATCACTTAATTAAACTGTGAGAATGGACGGATGATCACTTGGACATGCAATACAAGTAAGGGGATTCTCAGCAATGCAATCTCCGCCCTCAGAGCAGTTATGAGGGGATTTACTTGTAATCCAGGGTCTCAATCAGCTTGTCAATCATCAGACCACTGAAACAGTCTGAAACTAAATGTGCGCCACAAAGCTACAGGAGTGATAGTGCCACCTGTTCTTAGAGATACATCTAAAAACAGAAGCACAGCAACAATGTTGTTTTGGAAACCTGCTTGGTAAGCGACTGCAAAGTGGTATGACTTTGCTGTTGTTTAGTTTTGATGTAAGATGGTGTTGTCCTGACAACCATGTCATCACTTTCACTTGCTGTGGTGTTAGGCTGTCAGGTGGCGTAAGATTGCAAAACAATCCAACTGTCCGACCACAACATTGCAGAACAAGACTGAGGAAGTGCTGCACATAAAAGAAATCACTGGTTACAAAAATATGTCAAAGTGCAAGGGAAACACTATTTATATATAAATTTATATATAGAAAAAGGCACCATCTTTTGACGTATCCCCATTTTCAAAACATAAAAAAAACAAAAAAAAATTGCCAAGTATTGTGTAGGTCCCCTATAAGCTGCCCACACAGCTCAGTCCCACTGGGGAACATGTACACTCTACAGGAGCTCGTGTGGTTTTTGGGACCTGGATGTTCGGTTCTGTGGCGACTTTGTGGCTCAAGCATTTTTCAGAGCATCCTCTTGAGCTTTTTTTATGGTCAGGCTAAACCCTTGGCTTTTTTGTAGTGTTGCTTGGGGTGTTCTGGGGCAGTTTCAGTACACACCGTCCTAATGAAGGAGGCTGCTGCTGTCAGGGAGTGTTGGTGTGGATGTTAAACATTTCAGTGTAGTATACCGGGGATTACCACAGCAATTGAATTTTAAATACATGGTTGGTGTTATTCATTTCATCTATCAGGGGTTCAAATGTTGAGGCTTAAAGGAAATTACTTACAGTTTGGAGCTGCAGACCCCTTTCTGCCTGTCTTTGGAGCTATTTTGAAAGCCCCAATGCCATATTACAACAGCGGCAAGAAAAAGGCCAGCTCAGTGACTATAAAGAGGAACTGTGGCTGTGTCAGGAGTTGTTGATACTTTTTACAAAGTTAAGGTCAAAACTCTGGTGTAAGCAGCAGTGACTTTGACTTCATTAGAAAAAATTTGCCTGTGCCTGGGTTAAATTT
The DNA here is from genome assembly GCF_013358895.1 of Oreochromis aureus. Classification (NCBI taxonomy): domain Eukaryota; kingdom Metazoa; phylum Chordata; class Actinopteri; order Cichliformes; family Cichlidae; genus Oreochromis; species Oreochromis aureus. The sequence continues at coordinate 10,344,746 of NC_052957.1, read as the reverse complement.
CCCCTGAACCTCATGATACCGCAACAAACTTACACAGAGATCTCAGGGCCTCATCTCTGAAAACATGAACATAATGCGTGCGTGTCAAATGGTAATTTAGGCACATGCTGCCTGTCATCAAACATTTAGCAGCTCCGACTTGTTTACATACGGCTCAGACAGCTGTGTACATTAAAACCAACGTTCATTACTTACATCTTTCATCAAGTCTCGTGTTTTCAACAAACCGTAGCAAAAGAAAGCCAATGTTATCACAAGTATTACATGAAATGAATATTTGTTCAGCGGTTAGTTGTGTAGTCTAATACAACAGACTGTTTTGAATGTATTCAAGGGTGGATCAAGGATCAAGGTAGGAAAAACTCTGGGGAAATGCAGCGTGAGCAGCGCCCGCTGCCAATGAGGTCACCGTCTCGAACAGTTACGGAGGCTGACGACACTCCAAAGACGTTTGGCAGTTTTCAATCAAATCGTCTCATGCCAACTTATAAGCCTCACATGTTTAAGAATGTTTTAAGCCTATCAGACCATCACACTTGTGCAACTGAATAGTAGCTACACTTAAAAAAAACAAAACAAACCCCACACACATACACATTCATTACTGCAATCCCTGCATTGCCTAAGATCAGTGTTATACCATGTCTTAACTGTCATTTCAATCTTGCAGATTACAGTCGTGGGTGTTACCTTTTGCTTAATTTAGCAATGTCTAAGAAGATGCCATTTAAGTATTATGTGATAATTAAGTTCTTCCCTGTTAAATTCACTAAATACTGGGCGTACTTCAAAATAACTGTTTGTTTTTTTTAATGAATGAACTGCATATTTTAGTAAATTACATCAGGTGCATCATAAAGAGTTTTTGTGTCAATTTAAAATCCCAAAAGGGTTTTTTTTTTAAACAAATGAGCCCTGCTGCAAACCTCTAATGTGAGCCTAATCTAACATCACTATCAGCAATACCCCTTTTGTTTCTTTTAATAAAGTGCACATCCATGGATGGTTATGTCCATTCATCGACTACCAGTAATGGGCTACAGTTTGGCTGCTAACATGACTAATGATTCTTGGCTCTTAAGTATTTCTCCCTCCTCTGATCCAAGGAGCTGTATCTGCCATCTTGACAGGAACTGCCCCATTAGGCCACTGCTGTATTCCGCCCTGTTGAAAGCCAGCTTTTACTGCCAAGTGAAAAAATGATTGATTTCCCCGCCCTCCACCTCAGTCAGACGTGTGAAAATGGATCAGTGGACCATTATGGCCAAGGTTTTTTTTCCCACCATTGTTTCTGCCCTCTCCGACAGGAAGAACAGTCTCGGTACTTACTTTGCGGCAAACTTGACCATCTGCTTGCTGGCACGATCCCCCACTGCGACCAGGGCCTGCACGTTAAACTGCTGCTGACGCAAGACCAAGAAGCATTGCTTCCCTGAAAGCAAAACAACAATAGATAGAGCTCGCTTTTTACAATGCAAGCATAACAGCCTTGTCAGAATAATACCTTGGGCACTCTGTCTGAAGCTAAGTAGGTTTGTTCAGTCAAAAGGGCTGTGTGTGTGTGACTTGAGATGAGTGTCTCACAGCTGTAGGGATCAGGTGAAGTGTCAAACATTTGCAAACAGAGCCTTGTCTTTGAAGAGCACTGTGTGGAGAAAGGCTGATTGCTACCTTCCTATCAAACATATACAGGGACCTAGGAAGAGTGTAAACACGTTAGCCACAAAGACTGAGGGCAGGAGATAATCAGACCACCCAGCTACTTTGATGTTTGTTGCCTGTGAGAACAGGGCGGGTGGTGGAAATAATAGTGATGCCAAAATCCCACCAACAGATGTACCTCATCTCACACAATTCAGGATGTTATTCTGCTCACACGGACATCCTACAGCGAGCAGAAAATGAAGACACAAGTGGAGAGGAAGTGGCTCTTGATTCTGGAAGTTATCTTTAAAGGAAATGGTTAAAAAAAAACAAAAAAAACATCACAGAGACTCTAGTTTATTTGTAAAAGGCTCGCTGTTTATGGAGAGGAGCAATAACCAGGCAAAGCTCAGAGGGTTATTGTATTCAAATAGAGAAGCTTCGTGACTGCCAGCATCTGGAACTGAGGGGGGACAGGTTATCTGATCTTCCAGTTGGCAGTGACAAGCTAGCCTGACGGTGATATCAAAAACACCTTCAGGTTGTCAATCTGCTTAACAAGGAAAGAGTGGAAAAACAAATCTGCTTTGTAACGTCTCACAATCTTAAAAAAATTATTTCACAAACAGGAGCAAAGTCTTTTAAAATTCTCATTTTACTCTGGGAGTGTTTGGTGCATAATGTTGCAATAAAAGCTTTATGCTTCTCTTCTGGCACAGGGCCTCCAGTGTTGAACCTAAAGACAGCGATGTCTGTCATTTACATCATTTGAAATGGAACACCAAGTGAAAGCCAAACGGCACTGCTGTTTGATCTTGAAGAGAAAGTGCTGCTGTGAATAAAAATGACCCTAGGGCAGATGTTATAAACTTTTCAGTATAGTTCACGGCGGATTAGCTGAGGGGGCATCTAATCATGGCCGTTTGTGTCTTTCACACAAAAGAAAGCCGCTGAGCCAAAAACACAAAAGAAAAACAAAAGGTGAACAAAGGGGGAGGTGATCTCACCTTTGGCTCGGCTGGTGTGGACTCGGGCGCGCAGCCAGATCAGCTGGTCAGCTTTCTCAGGAGTAAGGTCTTGGACCCGGACCAACTCCCTGTCTGGCTCGCACACGCACGCACGCACACACACAAACACACACACACAAAATATTTTATTACTTCAAAGGACTTTGCTTCCTCCATTTCCCCACCTGCGTGCAAAGAATCCCTCCCCTCTCGTCCCTACATACTCCCAAAGGCAGAAAGAAAAGCCAATGAGCATGCTTGTGCACGTGTAAAAGTGCAGACAATAAAATGCTCAAATTACAGGCATGCCTAATAAATAAGAAACACTAGGAGACTTGCCGAAAGCTGTCTAACTCGTCTGCTCTCTTTGGGCTCTATGACAAATTGACTCTAGTTTCACCTGTATTACTCAGAGGCATGCTTACTCTTCATTATCAGTGAGCAGAGAAGGCAGACACCGAGGCTACACCAGAGAAAACAGAGCCGCCCTGTTGGCTGAGAACTCTGTCAACCCACATGAAAGCCCTCAGGTTTCAGCCCCCACCTCTGCTCCAGCTCCATCCTCGTAGCTGAGCTTGCTATGCAGGTGAGGGAGGCACCACTTTGTTTGCTGCCAGTGGAGCTGAAAGTGCATCCAGACAGATGGACGACATCAACAGGTCCGCCTGCTGCCTCGTTTATCGTTTATCAAACATTATACGTTACCGCTATTATCACTAGTATCGCTTAAATGGCGACCAGAGATGACACCAAAAGCATTTTTCATGATGTTATCGTGTTAAATCAGTATGACTGACAGCCAGACAAAAGCTCAACTGTGAAGTTCTGGATTGGGAAGTCATCGTGTACACAAACATGCTGCAGAGTTTACACTTTGTACCACTTCACCAATGCTTAACCTGTTTTTCCCCAAAAAGTGTCCGACCTGCGTCACTGTTGTACAACCGACTTGGAATCTTTTGTCTTTGACTGCAGCTTAGTAGCCGGGCCACCAGCAATGATCTTGATTAGCCTTTTTTCTGTTTGTTTTTGCACTCGAGCCTGTTTTTCTGTCACCTTTTAACTTTTAACTGTAGTCTTGCGCTAGTTCCTGTTTCCAGCACTGACTTGACTCACTTCTTAGTTTGTCATCGTTTTTAATATCATTATCAGAAATATATTTGTTACATTATGATGGAGACCTAAAATGTTATACCCGCACCGTGTTATTAATAATGCTACTGAAGTTTCCCAAGCTACTGGATCAGGGATAGAAACTGAGTCTGTGTGTTTAATGCATCTATGGTATCGTCTTACTATTCATTCATTCATAAATAATAAGAACAAATAATCAAAAATTCAGATCTTTCTTTCACCGTTTCAAATTTACGCAGACTCTGCTATCAAAATCATAAAGTTGTTCTGTAAGATTATAAAATAAAGACACACAGACGATGACATTTACAATAATAAAGCCTCCCTATATTATCGTTGGGTCAACAGAAACTCTGATATGCTTATAAACCATCACGTCAGCCTGTCATTACATCATTTACATCACTTAGGATACAACCAAACATTCCTGTTAATGTTAGTGATCCATCAAGTTGGCAAGCACAGAAACATATTTGAGTATTTCCACACTGCAACATGAGGAACTACTCAAATAAAGGAGCGAAATGTCCGTTTTACTAGACATTTTTACAGGATGTTGAAGCATCGAATTGTCATTACACGTGAGAGAAATGGGACTATATGGCAATGTAAATCTAATAAAAATCTAATAAGATGTTTTGTCTTCTTTTTCGATACAAATCAATTTCTGCTTTCAGATATGTAATGCCGATGAGTGCACAAAGTAGCTCCCATACTAACCAAGCTTTTGTTGGGACTGGACCATAGCTGACACACCATACCGGTCCTTGGCAAAGTCCTTAAAAAACAAAAGGGTGAAATCTTTAGCAGCATTTCATTTAACCATTAAATGAAAACAGTACTGACGCATGCACATGAACTTTTTTGTTCTCCGAGACAGTTCTGCCACTTTGACTTCATAAGCTTCTGACGTCTGTCCGTCTGTCTACTACATCTTAGATAGACACAACAGATAATGGGGCTTATCATAAAAAAACTGAACAGAAAACAGGCAGGGAGAGGTATGCGTGCAGGTATTTGCATACAAGTTGTTGCCAAGGTGTGAATGCACAGGAGCCAAAATCAAAGTCAGTCATAGAAGCAGAGAACTTGTTTCGGAGGACGAGTGCTGTGATCTCTACGAGGCACTTACATCTTCCTCTGCGCTTTGTTGTTCAGAAGCCTGAAACACAAAGAGGAGAAAGGGATTTAAAGGACAAATAGCTAAGAAATCACAAAAAGAGGACTATCAATTAATTAAAACTTTAAAACATCCAACTTAAAATGTTATTATTTTACACCAGGCATGTAAATCGATTTTTCATCTCACGCTACCAGGGATTTAAATACAAATAATAGACCGCAGTTCAATCCCAGAGCCAAGACTTAGACGCCTAGAACGCACAGCTTGTCCACACATTGCTCCAGCCCATCAAAGACAATGAGTAATGGCAGCAGGAGATATTGCTTTGTAATAGAAACAGCGTAAGTGAACAGATATTCTTCATCTCCGCGCTGACTTCTGGGCAAATAACTCTCAGAGCGCGATGAGATCGAGTCTTGGAAAAGTTACAGTTCCATTTTCTATGCAAATTGATACTGGTGTACGGAAATATCTAGTGGCAGTTGAGTGAATTGGAATCGCCCATTCTTGCTGTGAAAATCCCGTCACATGATGGATGATATTACAGCTTGTGATCATGTGCATGCAAACAGGCTACGGCCATGAAGCAAGCCGAGCCCCATCGGTCCCACAAAAACGACAAGTGCTGGCAGAAAACCCCCCGCAAAAAAGCGCAAAGCAGAAAATAACACAGCTAAGGCCCAATAAACATTCGGCTCAGCTTTGAGTTCTTCCCCTAGGCAATGCTTGCTATTCCAGAGCGATAGAGGCAGCAATATCCAGTGGATTAAACGGTGACAGCACCTGCTTCTTCCATGAAACATGCTGACTGGATGAATTCAGCTGGAAGAAAGGATTCTTTGCCGTTTTCACTATCACAGGCACTTCAGTCATGACACAGCTATGCAAAGTAGGGCTGTTCGATATAACGATATATATCGGATGACGATATAAAAACGTCTATCGTTTCATTTTACGCTATCGTTTGTTTCGTGGTGTCGCAAAATAAACTGTTTACGGCAATATTTTTTCATTATTTTGATGGTCACTGTAGTGGCTATATTAATTTCCTAAAGTTCTCTCTTTCTCTTATATTTAATATAACCACACTACCAACAGACAAGCGTTTGTTTTTAAGCATTGTCGTTAGCAACAACGAGGGTAAAACCACCTAGTGTCCGCTTGTTTATTTTCCACATAAACCTTTCACAATAAAGCTCAAGATCCTGTTGAGACTTTTCAAAATAAACTGAATCACGTGAAAGATGCAGAGTATTTACGGATGAGAAGCAAAAAAGAGCCGCCAGGTGCTAAAAAATAAACCTTAGACTCAAACGTTAGAACAGGCTTTTCCCCGCAGCACGCTGTGTAATAAATACTCACAAAGAAAACGGCGGCCGTTACAACCTATGTCTAAAAATGTATCGTTTCATGCATCAGTTAAAACACTCGACTCCAGGTACGCGACGCCCAGCTGGAAACGCTTCACGCAAGTCGAGCTGCCCGACATTCACAGAATTTACAGAAAGTGTTACATTTTTGTGATTTATATCGTTATCGGACGATAGATGTCTTAATATCGGGATATGAGATTTTGGTCATATCGCACAGCCCTAATGCAAAGGGTGTCAAACTAGATGGCACATTTTCTAAAGATTCCCTTATTTATATCCTGCAGATTCTGCTCTAAAGGTACGCCTAAGGGAAAGAAAAATATGTAAGAATAGATCAGTATCGATATCTGTGCATTTCATTGTTGGAGAAATGTTACCAAGTCACAATTTCCAAACTTTCAGCTACTTTTGTTCCGTTTCTACGTGGCCTTCATAGCAAATACAGCTTAAAGAGGAAAGCAGTATTTTTATGTGAAACTACGATTAGCAAATGTGACCTGAACATTGTCAGGACCTTGTCTCGAAGTCAAAATTGCATCAAAAGTCTAAGTGGTTAGCAGGCTTGCTGAATCACGTATTTAAATAAGCAAACAGCTTCTCTCTCAGTTCTCTGATAACACAGGATAGGATGTGCAGAATCATATCTAAGCACCATTTAGTGGGTTGAGCTGCTGTTCGCTGTGTTTATCACATGTGAGATACCCAAAAAAAAACACCACTATTATCAGATCATCAGCCTAAGTTTGGGCAGAAGTTCAGCAAAATGCCCAAGTTTGTGTAATATGAATAAATATGTGACTTCACTAGTTACTGTGACATTACAGAAGCCCGCTAACAACTGATCCATCTGCGTCACTGGACATCAAGAAACATATTACTCAGTCTGCACGTCGGTGGAAAATGTGCTCATTTCACTTGGTATGATGGGGAGATTAATGATTACTTAAGTCTTTGCAGCTGAAAGATCTAGTACCCCATCTATCCATCGTTCATTTAGTGTACGGCTGGGTGATATCTCAAAGTTTAGGTTATATCAATCGATACCCATATATGTTTCACAATATAGATGAAATAATAACTTCTGCCAAGCTTAAACGCTCCTTTTTACTCCTAAACAAAGACATAAGTTTAATTTTACAAGGATGGAACTGCTTCCTTTTGCAGAAACATGCTTTCGACACAGTTTGCAGTGCATGCGGCTCCATGTAGGAATGTCTCCATGGAGCCAAATTCCTTGGACCCTTCTGTTATACAATGTCCTCGTGTTTTGAGCCTCAGGCTGCGTCTGCTGGAATGTCGTGTTTTGTAATGCTGTTGCTCAAGTTGACATTAACATGTTCTGTTGTTGTTGTTGTTACCGTTTATCTTGCTCAAACTCCTGAGATACTAGTGTCTACGGCTGCAGCAGCCCAGAGATTAGCACATGTGCTGCTGCTAGCTGCTCCTCCTACACTCTGTGCGTCAGCCCAACATGATGTGGCTTCAACTCTGTTTCAACATGATTGGTATGATGCGGCACTATCTTCATACATAAAATACAGACAGAATCAGTTATCACCTTTATAATTGATCCATGTCTCATTATTTTGCAATAAATATCTTTTTATCGTCCAGCCCTAATTTTCTGTCTCTTGTTCATGTCTGGGTCGTTGGGTCAGCAGTGTAGATGTTGTCTAGACCAGCGGTCCCCAACCTTTTTTGCGCCACGGACCGGTTTATGCCCGACAATATTTTCACGGACCGGCAATAAGGTGTCGCGGATAAATACAACAAAATAAAACTAGTGCCGGTACCGAAAAAAAGAAGATTTATTCACAACACACGTGAAAAGACCCAGGAAAACCGAGTTAACGATAAAAACGATAACAAAATAATGCTGAAAAACGATAAAAACCCTGAAAACCATACATTTCACACCTGAGCCTCAACTCTCGCGGCCCGGTACCAAACGACTCACGGACCGGTACCAGTCCGAGGCCCGGGGGTTGGGGACCGCTGGTCTAGACCTCCCTCTCCCCAACCACTTTCTCTAGTTCATCCAGTCTGCACCAGGATCTCCTCCTGGCCATAAATCTCTACATTATTGTAGTGGAGGGGTTTGCATATCCCAGTAATGCCCAGTACCCTAGTTTAGGGTGAGGGGGCCTGACAAAAGTGATTCAGAAAACCAAAGAAAATAATGCAAGGCACCAGTTCACCCTGTCTGGGAACCAGGGTTACTGAGGCCTCACCCTAGAGCCAAGCCTGAGAAGGGTGCTCAAAGAAGAGTCTGTGGTGGCAGGGCCTTAGCCCAAGGACACGGTTAGGCAGCGCCTGAAGAAGCCCACCTTCCTGTGGGCTTGCCATAGTAGTAATAACAACAACAGCTAGTACTAGTAACATTTAAGATAGAATAAAATGTTAGCAAATAATGGACTAAATTATTGTTAATATGAAACATGGAGTGTACATGTGTACAAGTGATCAGAACAGGACTCAAGGGATGAAGAAAAAACATAACAGGGTTGCTGGAATTGGATGAAGACTGGCCAAATTCAAATCAGGTGTGATTTATTTGTCCATTTTTTTAATGAAGCATGGTGAAGGGGACAGAAGGTTGGCGACCCAACACAACACACCTGACAGCTTCAGTTTATAGTGGGCAAAAGCACAGTATTACAATAAGTGGCAAAATGGTTAAAATGGCATACTAGGAAGGAACTTTTCACTTGGTGTAGAAGAAAATAGCACTTTGTTTGGGTGGACATAAACACAGCCAAAATGACAGGAATACTTAAACAATGGAGTCTCCAACCCAGCTGAACCCCAAATGCCCACACAACAGCACGTCACACCCTTACCAGCTGTACGAGGGTGGCGGATGCAAAACAACAAAACAGAAGAAAACAAAACATCTGACCATTTTGGCCTGTTTCTCAGCCTTCTTTGCAGCTTTCTCCGCTTCCTTCTGCTGTTTCTTCAGGGCTTTCTTTGACTGAGCCTGCTGCTCCTCCTCTGTTGCCCTGAAACAGGAAGAAACGCACAACATAAACATTTCCTTCGACTTCCACCTCCTATTTCTTGTGCATCCCACGAGGAAGTTATTGACCGCCTGGGAAAATTAATTCTGAACCATCACCACCTCCAGCCTTTAAGTATGCACTACTTTTATTCCCATTGTTGTTCTAAACAAAAACTGCTGGAGCCTGTGTGAACAGAGGCACAGCAGAGAAAAGCAGAGAAAAGCAGAGAAAAGTCTGAACTAACTAGATAAACAGTGCAGCTTTAAGAAGATGCTAGCCTGAAAATCTAACAGAGAAAAATGGAGCTCATTCAATTATGATAACACTGTGATAACACCGTGCCTTATCTGAAAGTAAAAGATGTCTGTATTTGCACAACAACCGCCATACTACACAGCACAACATAATGCAGGAGCTGATAAGTATTAAACTTTTGCCTGTAGAAAAATTTGATTTATGCAAGCAACAGGTCAACAGACACTATGTGTAGGTGAACATGTAAGTCACAAAAGAACATAACGGTAAAAAAGATAAGCAGAGATAAAACGATCATATAAAATATTGTGACTTTTTACTTTTCCGTCAGCTGTTGTAAACGTGTGGTAAGAAGACAGGTGTACAAATGAGACCAGGTGTCTAGTCCTGAAGGAAGCACGCAAGCTATAAAGGACCCGCTCCGATTTAGTCACAGGAAATAACACGGATCAAAGGACGACTATGAATAGCAATAAAACCTAAACAAGACACAGAAATCACAACATATTTTGACTTCAGACCAAACTCGTACTTCCCCCCAGGATCCAAATTTAATATTGACACCACTGTCCCAACAACCGCCACTGAGATCTTTTATGATTTAGCACAAGACCGTATATGTTCCCATTGAAATGACGAAAAATACACCATGACTCATGCGGTGAGGCTCATTCTAATTCAGCACACATGAAATTCAAATGTTTCTCACCTACACCTAAAACTCTTTGTCACATTATCCTGTTTTAAAAGACACTTTTGAGACAGCCTATTGGTTGGTCTGTTGCTACCTTGTGCTATAAGCGTGTTTGGAACCTGGATGAAAACGGCATGAAGCAGATCAATTAAAATGCACTCAGGTTGGATTATTTATGTGTTCTGCCAACCGGCTGAATTCGTTAAACTGGATCAACAGCCTTTTTTTTTTCCCCCTCAGGCGAGTGAGATCAGCCTGTGGTGCAGATGTCCACACA